>NC_056748.1:674783261-675055761 GCF_019279795.1 Protopterus annectens | reverse complement strand
TGGTAAGTGTACAAAATAATCTAATTCGGTGTCTTGTGATTTCTTACTTCATGAAATGTTTACCCAGCTGCATTGGCTAAACCTATAAAATAATATAATCTTTATACAGCTAAAACATATTCATTTACAACTCCAACAAATATCCAGCACTAAAGCACCTAGTTACATACTACATACCACCTAGGTTGGTAGCTGCTACTAAATCATACGGTCTTGTAGATGACCATTCATGCTGTTTGTGCAGTACTAAAATTTGTAAGTTTCTGTCCACTGAAATTAATGCTAAATATTCATGCAGCTAAAAGAATACCTAATAAGTAAAAAATCAGAGCTATTGTATACATTAAACTGTATTACAGTTCCTATCCTTTTCCTCTCTTGTTTTTGCCACTATCTTATGTATTTATTTATTTATTTGCAGTTTGATTGCACTGTGCTCAAGGAGCCCATTTTCAGTGGTGGCCCAGGGAGAAAAGCTCCACAATACATAGTAAAAGCTTCATAATATGAAGTGCAATACACAGTAGAAATACAAGACAATTAGCAGATTTTACATTTAAAATAGCAAATATTAAACAAAGTTAAACAGGAACATAGAGTAACGCATAATATATATTTACAAGTTCACTGGTTGGGAACAGTAGAACAGAGTTAGATTAGTACAGATGTTCAGATCAACTGAGAATAGTATAGAAGTAATATTAGCAAGAAGGGAGTACAAAGGGCTAATCCCTAATGTGTAAGGAAGAACTAAACATATGTGTGATGAATGTACTCAAGTATTAAGCAGGTTAGGTAGGTAGAGTGCAACTGCATATCCATTTATGGGAGAGGTAAGAATGGAGCTGGGTTTTGAAGTATTCATAGTTCTCAGAAATTCTTAGAGATGGAGGCAGAGAATTCCATTTTTGGCTAAGGAAAAGGGTAGGAGAAAGTGACCAGCGGGACAATTTGGTTTATCTACAGATATTAGATTTTGGTGGGCAAATCTTAGAGTTCTGGGAGGGGTGCGTAATGGTAAGATGTTAGTTAGTGCTGGGCATAAAGTAGGCTTAAAAATAAGCTTGTGAGTAGTGATGAGTTGGAGGTAGGCAAGGTAGTTGGAAAGTTCAAGCCATTGCAGCTGGTGCAGAGGTATACAGTGGTGAGTGGAGTATTTGGATGAGGTGGCGAACTTTGAGATTTTTGTTATAGCGGGTTTCTAGCTTAGAAGAGATGGAGGAAGATAGGTTGGTTAGTAGAGGAGCACCATACATTAGTGAAGGTAGTAAGTAGGTAGAGGCGAGGGTCTATCTTGTTAAGGGGGAGAGGAAGTGGGGGTTTCTCTATAGTATGCCAAGTTTATGATGGGTTTTATTAATATTTAGATGAATATGGGTATCAATTTTTAGGTGTTCATCAATAGTAACTCCAAGAGGTTTGGCAAAAGGAACAACATCTATAGTGGAGTTGGCATGGCTGATAATATTGAAAGATGTTTTGTGGAAGGGGACAGATTTTGAGGGAGAGAATAATAGGATTTTTGATTTGTTGGCATTCAAAGAAAGGTGGTTTTGGAGCATCCAATTCTCAGTAGTTGAAAAGGCAGTTTGAGTTTTTGTTTGGAGCTCAGGGAGGTTTGTTGCAGAGCAAACTAAAGTTGAGTCATCTGCATATAGTACTGTCTTAGTGTTAGGAATGACTAAATGGAAATCATTAATGAAGATATTGAAGAGCATAGGGCCAAGTATGGATCCCTGGAAGGAAGGTTGTGGTGCCAGTCTTCCATTTCACTGCCTGAGATTTGTCAGAGAGGTAACTGAAAAACCAGGTAATGGTGTTTTGTGAGAGATTAAGATTAGATAGGTGGTTAAGAAGGTGGGTATGGGAGACTGTATCAAAAGCCTTGGAAAGGTCGAGGACTGTGGATACAAGTTCACCTGAGTCACGGGCATGGTTTACAATGTCTACAAATGAGAAAAGCACTGTTATTGTGCTATAGCCAGGACGGAATCCATGTTGTGTTGGGGTTAGGAGCTGGTTATTTGTAAGGAATGGCATGAGCTAGAGGTGGATGCATTTCTCAAGAATTTTTGAAATAGGGGAAAGAAATGCTATGGGTCGAAAGTTGGATATATTATGATTTTTGCCTCCTTTATGGAGAGGTAGGATAAAGGCAGTACATCACAGTTTAAGGACGTATGATTCCTGTATGGATCTATTGATGAGTATGCTTATGGGGAAGGTGATGCTGTCTGCTGCCATTTTTTAGAAAGAGTGAGGGGATGTTGTCAGGGGCATTGGAGCAAGACTTAAGCTTAGAGAGAAGATTTTTATATATGAGGTGGGGAGGGGTTTGAGATGGAATATGGGAAGAGGGTTTGGGATGGAAGGTTGGGTAGAGGAATCGGTTTGGGGGAGGTGATTTTGTTTGGGAATGTTTTGGTGAGTTCTGCTATAGAGTTAGTAAAGAAGGAGTTAAATAGAGTAGCTGTTTGTGAGTCAGATTTACTAGTGTCTGGGCAAGGGTTGTTTTTGGTTCCTGGGTTAAGAGAGTTGATGGATTTCCAGAAATTTCTGGGGTTTGAAGAATGATTAGATTGGAGTTTGGTATAGTATGCTTTTTTGTCTTGTATAATATGTTTTTTGGCTAAGTTGCAGAGTTGTTTATATTTAAGAAGGGTGTCAGGGAGTTTATTACGATGGTAGAGTTTCCAGGTTTTGTCCCTTTGTTGCATGATTGTTTTGGTATCTTTAGTAAGCCAGGGAGCGGAATTGTTTTTTATATGTTTTATTCTTGGAGGGGCGTGGGAGTTAAGGGTGTCTCAGAAGGTTGAGTTGAAGAATTCAACGGCATTGTCTAGAGGAAGAGTTTTTAGGTTGTCCCAATTTATCAGTTTGGGGGAATTGGAGAAAGATGTTGTGTCAAAGTTTGTAAGATTTGGAGTATGGATATGTTGGTGGAGGTGAGGAGAGGAGAGGGTATCTCTGTAGATGAAGGCTGGCAAGTGATCACTAATGGAGTTTAGTAAGGTGCCAGTGTGGGAGATTTTTTTTGGGTGGGAGCCAAGGATCCAGTCTAATATGTAACCTGGGGAGTTATTTTTATTGGGTTTGGTGATGGCATTTGTGAGTTGAGTAAAATTATATAGATTGATTGAAATAGTGGGATTATTAGCAGTTATCTTTTTCCAGTCAATGTTTACATCTCGTAGGATATATGTCTCAAGCTTGATATTAGATGAGGTCCATATAACAATTTCTTCAAGTGTATTTATATTGTTCCCAGGGGGGATAAAGAGGACTATAACACAGATGCTTTTATGGTTATTTAGTTTAATGTTTCCTATGACAAATTCAGCGTTTTTGAACTGAGGAATTGGATTTTGGTAGGGACTAATGGAGAGTAGGCTACAGTAGATTAAGGCTACTCCTCCTCCTTTCATTTTTAGGCGGTCATGTCTGATAGCTTGAAACCCTGAGGGTAGGATTTCAGAAACCAAAATATTGGGTTTTAACTATGTCTCAGAGATGGCTACTATGTCAGGTTGGGTATGGTATAGCCAAGCATGGAATTGGGTTATTTTGTTTCTTGGACTCTGGGTATTGATGGTCAGGAGCTTGAGGTATTTAGGGTTGGTAATATGGTTTGTATTGGGGGAGTTGAATTGCTGCTGCTAATGGGTCCTGGGTTGGGGTGTATGTCTCCTGCTAGGGACAGGCAGTCCAAGGGGAATAAGAGCAGGGGGTTGGATTTACTCTTGGGGTTTTGTGGGAGGTACAGTAATTCTTTGGGAATATGGCGTTTCAAAGAGGAGGATAGGTGTTTTAGTTTGATGCAGAGCAGTGGGTTTAGATGAACTAGAGAGGGGGATATTTTGTGAAAGTGAGATGTGGTAGAGTGATGATGGGTGTTAAGGGTGATGGTGTGAAGAGGGGATAGGAAAGAGGTAGGTTGTAGGAGGTATAAGAGGTGGCAAGATATAGAGGTATTAGAAGTAGTAAGCTGAGGGAAGGGATGACAAGGGTTTGAGAAGGCATGGTGAGGTTTGGATATAAATGAATAGTTGGGGGTTAAGGTGTTGAAGTAATTGGATGTTGGGTTGAGAGTGCAAGAGGGAGTTGTAAAGAAGTGTATCTAGTGCTTTAAGGTTTGGGATGGTATTGGAGGATGGAAGGGGAGGGGATAGTGAGGAGATGAGAGTAGATTGGCTGAGTCAAGGGGGAGGGGACCTATGGCTAGAATAAGTGTAGAACCACTGGGGGTGGGTGGAATTTGGGGGTAGGGGAGTGGAGTGAGCCCACAGGGCAAACAGAGCGGGTAGACCCAAGTAAAGAAGGCAGCAGTGCAGTGAGAAAAACAATCAGTATAGTGAAGGTAAGTATGGAGGAAGGTAAGCAGGGTGGTTAGAGAGATGCTTAGGGTGGTGTTATACAGAAAAGGATTTGAGTGACTTCAGAGGTAGGTAGAATTGTTAACAAGCAGTTAAAGAATAAGAGAGTAGGAATAGATATTATATAAAAGTGAGTGAGAAGGAGAGAGGGAAGAGAAATTTAATGGTGGCTGAAGACTGCCATCTAGTGGACAAATCCTGTGAAAGTGGTGTGTGGATAGACTAAAGGAGGTAGAAAGGTGTAAGGGAAAAATAAGTCTCAAGAATAGGGAGTAGGAGGCAGGGATAAGGCCAGTATGGAGGGGATGTTCACTGTAAGAAGGGTATGGCTGCTGGCTATTCTGGTCAGAATCCTATACTAGCTCCTAGTAATAAAGTACAGCAATGTCACATATAAATTAAAGGTGTAACATCATATAACATACTTTCTGTAATTCCTTTGAGGTCACTTCTGAGAGAAGTTATGACCATTCCTGTTGGGAAATGTGGCAAAACAGGGTGATATTGGTACCTTTTGACTTGTCTTGGAATGTCCAGGAAGTCAGGGCCAGTAAGCAAAACAAAATAGGTAGAGAATGCTGGCATGCTGGAGAAAATACAAAGAGAGAGAGAGATTTGTGAATATAAAAAGGAACAATAATAAGAGGTATGATGGTTAAGCAGCAGGTGAGGGTAATATACAATTAACAGGTTAAGCAGCAGAGAAACATAACAAAAGTTAGCACAAATGTTTCAAGTACAAAACCCTTCAGAATTAGGCATAACAATCAATGTATCAATGCCAATTTCAATTACACTATTTTGCTGTGAAGCTTAACCTGCATATCGTTACTCAAAGACATACTACACAATGTGCATTAAATTCAGCAGCAGGTTAAGTAAAACAGTGTACTTTCACAGAAGAATAACATTTACATACAGTTAAACGTGACACTGGCAGACTGTTGATCAGAAACCCATTCTCATATGCTGGCTAAGGTATGTTTCTAAACACATTTGCTGGTTAAGGTCCATTTCCATCAAATAGTAATTTCTAGTAAGTAATATAATATTTAGGAGGTATTTACACAAGAATTTAACTTTACCGTTAAGTATAGACAGACTGTTAAGCAAGGAATGCCTTCCCGTTTGCTGACTAAGGTCCGTTTCTATGAACTAGGTCTCACTACTTAGCACAATGCAATAATGTACAAATGGCAGGGAGACATTTAAATTGCCATTAAGAGAGTAATAAAGGGACTCAATGTGTGCAAACAAATAACTGCCTGGTGCCTCTGTTACATTACCCAGTTTAGTTTTGCTAAGAAAGGGTTTGTCTGATAATAACAGACTTATAAGTACAGTTCTGTATGAGTTGGATACAGCAGTAAATTGTTTGTAGGCCCATTCACATTGTGTCTGAAGGCACTTCAGAAAATGAATGTTTGCAAACAGTGAAACATTTGTACCTTCTTCCTATTTTCCTTATTATCTTCCTATTCTCTCATTTAAATAACTAAAATGATAGTACAAAACATATGTTTAATGTTTCATCTTTGTGAAGTTACTAAATCTATACCATTGCATATATCTAACCATTGTGAAAGTACTAATGCATTCATTTGTGTCTGTTATTGATTGTATGTTTATCTGATTGTATTTTTGAATGTCTTCATATTTTCTACCATTGTACTATTAACTGCCAGAGATTTTCTCCCTGGGACAGTACTGAAAATGAATTGTTTTAATTCTGTCAGCTTAGCCTTATTACACTCGTGAAAAGTAAAACCAGCTTCTTAAATCAACAAAAAAGGCAAAGAAACAGAAAACAATTGGCACTTTTCTTTGAAACTGGAGTTGCTAGAATTAACCTGGTAACTTAGATGCCAGGCTTATGTGTTACCTGCGCTTAATGACATCTGTTCCTTGGTTAGTGTGTTGAAACTTAAAAGTTTGTTGAGCTAAAGAGCCGTTACCAAACACACTTGTGGTCATTACATTTTAGGAGCTCATAGATTTCAGTATTGTTCAGGGATTTGTGAAGACTAGTATTTGTTTAACTATTGTTTATTTACTTCTTTCATTGTTTTTAATGTCAGTTTTTATGTACACTTATTTGTGAAATTGTAGTTTTCATGTTCATAGTAATAGTTATTTATAATAGTTGTTTATATCAGGAAGCAACAAAATAAGTTGTTATGTGAATGTTTTTGTTTTACACCACGATCTGCTTTCTTTGATGAATTATATGATCTATTTTCAGAGTAACATGTGAATATTTCTTACACCACATGATTGTTTAGTCAAAGTATTTAATGGTCCATTGTACTTTTGAAGTTTGTCTGAAGAATTTGGTAACATACCTAACGAAAGTGGTTACTTTATTTGTCATTAAAGTGGCAATTCTTTTCTGTTTCTTTGCCTTTTTTGTTGATGTAAGTAGATTAGCCTTATCAAAATAAATTGTTCCAATGTGATATGAAGTGAGCTAAGTTATGTTGCTTATTATTTTGTAAATCATGTTACATGAAACCAGTAACTCTATCTAGTATAAGCCTACTTCTTTTGCAACTCTAAGGATTAGAAATCCCTACATTTAGTTGCTTCTGCTACCACATTCTCAGACTTCCCAACATAGGTGCACATAATCAGTCTGTTTACTCATTCCTTAATAAGAAGTATAGCTTATCTAATCTCTGGCCCTCTACCCCCATCCCTTCCTCCATTCCCTATTCCTCTCTACAAGAATGGGTGTGGACTCTTGTCTTGCAGTATGATTTCTGCTCTTCAGTATAGCCTGTAAAAATGCAGGTAGCATTTATTATACAACCTCAGTAGGGCCTTTAATTTTGGGAGCATTTATTCTCTTCTGTAGGAGTCTAAGGGTGTACATTTCCAGTTTATTCACTTTAGCTCATATACATATGTGATGATATGGGCTAGTGCCAGCATAGCTAGTTGGAGTTAATGATATCCTTTGAATATCAAACTGATGTGTACAACATGCTTGTGTTACAAATTAATTGGAATTGTATGCCATTTGAATACCAAACTGACTTGTACAGATGCTTATGTTGCACATGTATTAGAACTGTATGGCATTTGAATACCAGACTGACTTGGTTCATAGGTAGTTACTAGGCTATCGGCCCTGGGGCCTATACAAGCCCAGCCAAAAAGCTACCCTGGCTTTTGCCACCCAAGAAAATTATTTTCCTGTGCCACTGTCGAGCAGAGCCACAGAGGTGATCCCCGGGGTGAATTTCCTATTTACCATCCAATCATCAAGATTTTTTTATGAGAAGCTTTGTTTGATATAGATAGGTAGTTTATTCCAGAGTATGGGAAGTTTCTGGGACAGGAATCTATCCCCCATGCATGTTCTGTTTATTGTGGTGACAAGGTTTAGGTCCCTAGAGTGTGTAGCTCAGGGGCATTGGGATTTCTTTAAGTGGAGCATGTCCAACAGCTCTGGGTTTGACATAGCTTTGTATGTTAGGCAGAGATCACCTCTTGAGTAGGATATATGCAATGGAGTGAAGCTGGTGTTTTTTGAGACGGTCTGCTTAGGACATCTGTTTGAGGCCAGTAATCCTCTTTGTGAGGTATTTCTGCGGCCTTTCCAGTTGCTGTAGATGTCTTGTGAGGTACATACCAAAAGGGGCATTGTACTCTATAATGGGTCTGATGAGTAGAGGGGAACAATGACCTCTTTTTTTCTGGATGAGAAACCTTTTGTGATGAGGTGTGTCACATAGAAAGATTACCTGACTACTGTGGCAATGTGATTATCAAAGGAGAGACTACTGTCCACCTGTGTCCCAAGGTCTCCTATCACACTTTCGGTGTTAAGTATACTACCGCCTATGTTGTAGTTCATGGGTACAGAGTTTTTACCAAAGGGGATGACAATGCACTTTTTGGCATTGAGCTTGAGGCCATGGCTTTGACACCAGGCATCTGTCTCACTGAGGCCTTTTTGTAGGATGTCCACATCATTACGAGTTTCGATTATGGCTCCTAGTTTGCAGTCATCTGTGAACTTCGTTAGCCAAAGACGTTCTGTGTTAGCCTGTACTTCAGAGAAGTAGATTCCAAACAGGAGAGGACCCAAGACTGAACCCTGTGGTACTCCTCTTGTCACTGGTTTGAAGTCGGATTTGGAGTCCGCTACTTTCACAGTGTGGGTTCTGTCAATGAGCCAGTTGGCAACCCATCTTGTGACATAGGGATTTACACCGAGTTTATTGAGTTTATCTATAATTCCAGAGTGGGGAATGGTGTCGAAAGCCTTTGCAAGATCTAGATAGGCTGTGTGAAGCACCTTACCCTTGTCTACGGCTTTGGTGACTGCTTCAAAGAAGTCTATCAGGTTTAGGAGACATGATCTGCCTTTTACAAACTTGAACTGGGTGGGATCCAGAGTTTGGATATTACCAATGTCTTTGTTTATAAGTTCCATGATGATACATTCCATTGCCTTGCAGACCAGGCTAATGGGGGGGGAAGATGTTTGTTACAAATGTATTGGAACCGCATGGCATTTGAATATCAAAATTTATGTGTAAAGCTGATAGTGTTGAAAAATGTATCAACAGTGGGTCCTTTATGTATATATGTTGGCAAAGGACCCTGGAAGAGCAGAGGCTAACCAGTTAGCTTACTTTTAAGAAAAATAAGGAAAATGTAAATCAGCTGTTAAACCATTAGAAAGGCATAGCACAGTGATGAATAGGATCAAAGACAGTAGGTCTGGAAGAAGCCATTGTTTTATATTCTCTGTAAAGATGAGGGAAAGTATTGTAATTGTTTTATGGCTCCAGGGCACTGCCATAAACATGTAGATGTGTATTGTAGCTGTTTATGCTAAATTCCTGTCTCAGCTTCAAAGGGGGATACTGTGAGAACCTAGAGTCAGGTGACCAGATGAAGTTATTCTGCCAGCCATCTTAGAAATTATGTTTTAGATATTACAGTGGGAAATCTCTCAGCACTGACTATTCTGTCTTGGGCCTGACAACTAAAAGGACCATTCACCACATTGTCTGCCATGCTCTATTAAGAAAGCAGGGAAAAGTAATTCTCCTAGATTCAGTCAGAAAAATATAGTGAAACTTAGTTTAAATATTGTTTTTCTTTATTTTTCTGAAAATGTCTATCAATGTTATTTTCAATATTTCCAGTGATTAGCACTCTGTGGTTTTACTGTAAATATATATTCAGTCTTTTCATGTTCTTTTATTAATTATTATTAAATATATGTAAAACTTTATTGTGGCTGGTCTTTTAAAATGTATTTAACCTTTGAGAGTGCCTATATTTATTTGTTGACACTGTGTGGGTCACTACAGAAGACCTATCTGTCTTGGTCAACTACTACCATTTGCATTAGTATTTGTATTGCACAATATAAATGGACATCCTTTCTTAAGGGCCTTAGAGTAGCTGATACTGGAGTGTCTGGTGGAAGTGATAACTACATTACACTCTGGGCAGAAGTGACACAGCAGATAAATCTCTGCCAGCCTTTCCCAAGTGTGTGTGTCTGAAAAATCAAATCTTACAGAGTGTGTGTGTTTGTCAGCTACTTGGAGCAGAGACACAAGCCACTGTGATCATGGAGATAATGCTAGAGGACTTGGCTTGGAAACTCCACTGAGGACTTAACCCTGCAGCTGTACAGGTCGGGAATCTTATTGGGGAACCTGGAGGGAGACGGATAGATCCAGACTCCGGACTGATTGTGTTTCGTGTGTGCTCTTAAGGGAAATTGTGCTTGGTGCAGAGAGATGCATCAGGAAATACTGAGTGTATCCATTTGCATTCCAAGTGAATGTCCCTCTCCAGTGTCAGTGGTGTGTAGTCAGGCTCCTTGATTACTGGCCTACAGAGGGGTCATCACAACATCATATGATGCCACACCTAGCCATAATACTCTTCAGTCATCTCCGTTCCTATGTTCTGGCTACTGGCACGCAAATCATTTCTAAAATCTGCATCTCCAATCTTAAATTTTGGCATTTCTTTTCTTTCTCCCTTGTACTATTTATTACTACCTAAACTGTATCTTCTGTAAGGTTCTTTGTGTCTATGTTGCACTTCATCGCCTTCACACAAAGACTAAACCCTGATGAATTTTTCCTCAAACCTAGTTTCTCCCATTTACCTTGCCTTAACTTTTAATTTATGTCCAAGTCTGTAGTTACCAAAATTATTTTGCTGTTCCCGCATTAGCTGACACTTTCTTATTTAAGTTTTCTTTCCTGCAAATGTTGTCTCTCCATTTGTAGCAGATCCTAGTATCCCAACCATCACTGTTGTTTTTATGTTTCTTGTGATTCATTTGATAACTTTCCCATACCTTCAGGGCTTCTCCTAGAAGCTATCCCCACTGCAGCTCACTCCTGTCTCTATAATTTCTAAAACCCCACCCCCTTCCTGTTTTTCATTCCCTAGTTTTGATGCTATCTTTTCTACGACTCCTCTGTGTGGGCTAGCACTTTCATGTCCATCTCTGGTACCTTCATCTGTCTTGCTTCATGCTTGCTGATCTCTGACTGTACTCTGCCTGCCTCTGCCTGTCACTTTCCTTCTTTCCTACAGCAGACTTTTCTTCTCCTCTGCTCTATGTGCCCCATCCCCCACACATCCATGCTATTGTGAATACATTAACTCATGTCCTTCTAACATTTAGCACCACCCTGTTACCTGCATTTTCTAATTCTCAATCTATATCTACCCTTTAATTTATGTCTTAAGCAATAGGCCAACCACTATACTCCATCCCTCCAACCTTTTACCCCTTGTATCTATCTGTTGTCAAATGCATAAGCTTGTTTATACAACAAAAATGCATTTTCAACCTTAGCACAGTCTTATGTCAGATATTCCTGTTAATACCAGCAGACTTTTTTTGCGCTCTAAAAAATTGCTGAGATGCTTTATTTTATTTGACATTTGCTTACTGGGAAAGTCCAACTGGGTATGAACCCATTTTCATTGGAGGCCCGAAGAGAAAAGCTCCAGAGATACAATACTTGACATAATTACATAGATAAGATTATAACTTATTACATAACAAAAATAGATACAAAGATTACAAAAAAATGTATTACTTTGCAAAATAAGATAATTCATAGATACCCTGAAAATAACAAAATGGATAGAACCCACATTTTTACATGTATTAGTTAATATAATCTATCAATAAAATACACCAGAGATCATGTAAATAAGAGAAGTGAGGAGAAAAATTACAGAGAAGTAAGAAGGGGAGACGACTATGTAAAAGGAGATGGGAGACAAGAAATGAGGGTAGGGGAAGGTGTAGTGTAAAGGAAATAGATGGACAGAGAGTAGGGAATTAGAGTAAGTAAGTTAACGGGTAGATGTAGGGATTAACTAATTAGAGTGAAGGGGATGAGTTTGTATGAATTAGGAGGGGCATATGGCATGAAAAGAAAATTATGGTTGGGGGTGAGACAGGGATGTAGTAGTAGGAAAGAATTGCATAGTTACATATGAAATTAATGTTACTGATGGGCATTAAGGGTGGAAGGATATAAAGTGGAAGGAAATAGGCAAGAAGTCATGTGTACTAGCCAGGCTGGAGCATGGGAAGAGACAGGTGATCCTTAAGTATCCTTTTGAAAAGAACAGGTTTAACTGTAGTTCTGATAGGTTGAGGGATTTTGTTCTAGGTTTTGTTGATATGGTATGAGTAAAGATAGTCTTCAGCACTGTTGTTGGATTTGGTTACTTGTAATTGTGATTTATTAGTGGAACGTAGAACTCGATTATTCGTATAGGGTTGGCGTAGATTTTGTAGGGCAGGGGATTTTTCTGATTGGCATATTAGTCTGTGAGCAGTGATGAGCTTGAGTATAGGTTAAATAGTGGGGCAGTTATGACCATTTGAGTTACTGCAGAGCAGAAAAGTGGAGAGATCTGTGTGGGGAATTTGTAGCAAATTTGGCTACTTTGTTGTAGATTGCTTCAACTTTTGCTAAATCTGTTTTTTCAGATTGCTTAAAATAGGGGAGGCATATAGGAGAGTAGATTGCTTCAACTTTTGCTAAATCTGTTTTTTCAGATTGCTTAAAATAGGGGAGGCATATAGGAGAGTAGAGAGTAGGTGGGCTCTGGCACTTGACTGTCTAGTTGAGTTGATGGGAAATGATTTGGTTCTGAATACTGTTCCTAGTTTAATGTGTGTCTTTTTTGATAGTTTGAGATATACGTATGTCAAATTTCATATTATTGTCAGAACACATAGCAGTTTTGTTTGGGGCACTGTAGTTGTTATGGTGTTATTAGAGGAACAGATAAGCAACAAAGATGGAGAATCTATAGAGTTGGTGTGTCAAAAGAGCGTAAGTTTAGTTTTGTGTGGATTAAGTATCAATTGTGAGTTTAAGAGCCAGGATTCTGCAGCAGACAAAGACTGCTGTGTTGTATCCTTTAGTTGTAGGGTGGGAGCAGCGCAGATAAATGTAGAGTTGTCTGTGTATTGAACAAAGGAGACAAGATGGGTTGCAGTGTGAAGTTAATTGTTTAAAATACTAAAGAGAAGAGGTCCTAGAATTGAGCCCTAATGAATTTCCATGGTGACAGGTAAAAAAGACAAGAGATCTTGTTGCCATTTAACAGCTTGTTGTTAACCAGTTAGGTAGTTTTGGAACCATGCAAAAGAGGAATGAGTGAGTTTTAGGTCGCAGAGTTCAGTGAGGAGTTTCTAGTAAGCGATGGTATCAAAGACCTTGGGCAGATCAAAGAAAATGGATGATACTAGTTTACCTACATTTCTGTATTAGTAAAACATCGAAGGGCAGTAGTGGTACTATGATTGGGGTGGGAACCATGCTGTGTGTTGGATAGAAGATTTTTAGATAAGAGGTAGTTTGAGTTTGGTGTGTATACATTTTTTTAATATTATGGCTAGGGGAGGTAAAAATTCTAGAATTCAAGAGTTCAGTAGAGTTCCCACTCTTACAAAGTGGGATGATGTATGATGTTTTCTAGATTAATGGAATGTAGTGTTCTGTGATAGAGCGGTTGATCAAAATGGAGATAGGATAGGGCATATCATCATCTGCTAGTTTAAGATATTATATAAGTAAGTTGTCAGTTGCTAGGGTTGTAGGCTTAAGTTTGCGGAGTAATATTTTATGGTATTGGTTTGGTTAGGTTTGATGGAGAAAGTATCAATAGCTTCCTTGTGTGCTAATGGGATGGTTACAGGAGCAATGTTGTTGTTTTTAGAAAGTGATAGTATAACATTAGTAATATATGCGCAGAATTGTGTTGCTATATTGCCTTTATTATTTATGGTTGATGAGGCTGGTGTCGATGATTGACCAAGCTGTAAGAGTTTTTTTATGGCAAGCCAGAATTTTTATGGGTTATTATGATATTTTTGTTGAATTTCACTGTAGTAGTTTTTTTTTTCTTGTTTAATCTGCAGGTGTGCTTTGTTTCTATGTTGCCTGTAGTATTCCTGGTTGACTTGTGTTTTATTACCCATGCTTTATCTTTGAGTTTTAAGTAGTACTTTAGTTTCTTCTGTTAGCCAAGAGGCATAATTTCATTTCACTCTTATAGTCCTGCATGGTGCTAGTTTGTTTAGTATGCTAAGAAAAGTGGTATTAAAGTGATCTATGGCAGTGTCTAGGGGTAAAGACCTAAGTGGAGTCCAGTTACGGAGTTGCAGGGTGGAAATCAAGGTTTGAGCATTAAAGTCTTTCTTGTTATGAATTTGTCAATAAGTAGCATTTCTTGGGGGTATTGAGACAATACTTAAGTAGGTAGGTTGAGAGGTGGTCACTGATGCTTTCCGGTAGGCAGCCTGAGTGATAAGCGTATGGAGGTTTGTTTAAGATATAGTCTAGTGTAGATTGCCTTTTGGTGGTTTTGTCTATTCTGGTTGCAGATTGTTTTACTTGGGTGAAGTCATGCAGGTTAATGAAATTAGTGGGATTTTCCAAGTTGCAGGGGAACCAATTGGCATTAAAGTTACCCCTTATGATAATTTTGTGAGGAAACATTAAGGATGTCTAGTGGTGAATGTCCTCAGCTATAGTGAGGTTATTTCCAGGAGGAATATCAGTACCTATACTGGTTAGGTATTTATTATAGCAATAACCCATGCCTGGGTGTGGGTAATGCTGGATTTACCCATGGTTGTTGTGATTTGGTCACATGGACGAAGCCCGAGTGGCCAAACAAAGCCAACAATGGGTAAATCCAGCATTACCCACACCCAGGCGTGGATTATTGCTATTATACAATGACGTTATTTAAGAAAAAAAATAATTACTTTTCTTAAATAATGGCATTGTATAATACCTCCTTGCTGCCCTTCCGCAGTTGTCTGGTATCCTGTGGCAGTTCTGATGTACTGCGCATGCGTATGCCTACGTAGTACATCAGAGCTGTGGGCAAAAGCAACGGAGAAAGCAAGATCTCTGTTGCTTTTTACAAACTGTCTCACTATGTTAAAGGAGTTTAACATAGCAAGACAGCTTTAAAAAAAGCAACAGAGAATCTCCGTTGCTTTTTTTAAAGCTGTCTCGCCATGTTAAACTCCTTTAACATAGCAAGACAGTGTAAAGCAATGGAGATCTTGCGTTCTCCGTTGCTGTAAAAAAAGAGTTATATTAATGGAAAAAAGTCCGGGTGACCGGACCTTTTTCCATTACTATAACTCTGATTTACAATGTGCATGGTGACCAATCAGCATGCACGTTTTTGAATATTAATGGGGGGTCATTGTATAATGGAGGTTATTTACAGGAGGAATATAGGTACCTATAATGGTTAGGTATTTATTGGAGTTTATTTTGAGTTTGCTAAATAATATATCAGTGGTGTTGAATTCTGGAATGATTGGTTCTAGAAGTTCTAATATAAGATTTTTTTCTTGTTTTAATAAATGATAGCTATTCCACCCCACGTTTGTTTTTTTTTCTATGAAGCCTATGTATGTTATAACTTGGGGGAACATTTCCTTATTCTTTATTTCTGGTTTCAGCCAGGTTTCTGTTAGTACTGCGATGTCAGGTGAGTGGTGTGAAAGAATGGTGTGGAGTTCATGTACCTTATTAACTGTGCTCCTGAGATTCATGTTCAGGAGTAGTAGGTTTGCTCCTTTTGGGAAAACATTTAATACACAGTGGGGTTGTAATGTAGGGAAGTTGAGAGAAACGTAAGAATCAGTTTTGGGACCAGGGTTTGGGTGAATGTCTCCACTAAGTTTGACACAAGATACTAAATATAAGAGTGAGTTTGAGAGTTTTGTTATCAGTTTGTCATACTTGAAAGAAATTTGGGATGAGGATTGGAGATGTGAATACCTATGTGAAATATGCTATGTAGGTAGTATTATAGTGGTCTAATGCAATCTCAGAGTTAATCCTTCACAAACCATACACTGAAAATAATAATCTAAAGGACATGGAGAAAGCAGCAAGAAAGCAACAATCTGGTTTGGGTGACGATTCATTTTGTTTTTACTTTATTGTATTTGTTTATTAACAAGGAAAAAGGGTTGATCTGTGGACCTGGGCCCAACTCTTATACAGAGATATATTTCTACATTGGCCATAAGATATAATAATTGTACAAGTATAAAGACAGCCATGCACAGATATAAAAAAACATGCTAGAGCCTGAATATGAAAATTGCAGCAGATTATTTAATTTAAATGCAAATGTTACTTTATGTACAAAATTATTTACCGTTTTTAATACTGTGGAGTCCGTGGATAACTAAAATTTCTGTCCACTGTACTAAAAGGTCTAAAACCTTGGGACATTACTAGATCAAAATACTAATACTCCCAAGGTGACAAAAATGTAAATTTTTTTACACCTCTGAGGGTGTAAATTCAGAAAAAGGACAATGGAAAAAAACCTCCCTCTTCCGATTCCATCAAATCGTAAATATGCAGTCTGCATGTAGTTCTGATGTATTGAAATATTCACATGAACTAAATGATCTTCCTGCTTTGATGTATGAGTATCCAACAGAGGAAGAGGTGATAATGTATAGTTTACCTTAAAGATTTGGATCGAGAAAGCAGAAACAGAAGAAAAAAAATCTTGAAGCAATTTACTTAGCATAATGGGTAAGAAAAATGAACAGCCATTAAACAGCTTTATCTTTACATGGAAATTAATGTTATGCTAATGAGTTTTTAAATTCCTTAACCACAAGGTGAAGTCAGAGTACCCCTCCTTAAGTTCATAGGCATTTTCATAACAGGGACGTATTTTATACCTTCCCTGGTATAAAAAATACCACATGGAGATAAGTGTCACTTTGTATCTTATCTATGTAACTGTTAAAGCTTTAGCATTTGGACTTCACAGATATGAAATAAAAGTAGTGCAAAACCAGTATATCTTATACATCACCTCCAAATTTAGAATGTGCCATTAAAAATATATAATTAAAATAATGAAAAACTGCTCGGGTTTTGCCTTTAGAATGAAATGACATTTATTGTACCACATCTGTGCTAAAATGCTGCTATGTCTAGACTGTTCTTTTTTGTTTGAAACATTGCACTTTGCTCTTATTAGTAAATAGTCTTTAGTTGCTGAGCAATTATTTTGGAAAACATTGCCACTAATTATGAAATGTGTTCCCTAAACTTATGATACTAAATATTTCCGTTCCGTACTTCAGACACTTGCGTATTCCATTAGTGTGTGTATTTTACTGGCTTCATGTATCATGCATTGTATAACCAACAACATCCAAGTGACCTTGCTAAACAAACTTGAGCAATGTTACTGCAAAATAGCATGATTAATTGCCATGTTTCCAAATAGAATCCATCGCTGTGCTGCCATAAAGGAATTACAGTGTCTGGCATTCTCACATTATCTAACCTACATGCTGCTTCCAAAAATCCATAATATTGTGTCTCAACTGAGCAACTGTCCATCCATTTCTGATCTTGTGCAAATATATAACCCTTTCAGGCGAGTACATTCATTGGAAAAATACTGTTACATGTATCCAAATGCAACAGTTCTGTTTATAAATGTCTACTCCCTAATCTCCCTATATCCCTACTCTCACATTACCTCACTAAATCCTGGAACTCTGTCCCACTAGCAATACTACAAGAACAATCCCCCAAATCATTTAAAAATCAGCTAAAGGCCTACCTACCCAGTAATCAGCTCTATACATGTGATGTTCTTAGATAACCTCCAAACTCTTACTGTCACCACTGTTATATAACTGGCCATAATACAGCTGCTTTTTCAATCTCTAACTTTCTGTCATCAACCCATCTCCATTACTGTCTCTTTCTTCCTTTTACCTGGACCTCCTCAATATTCTTTATAATTTGTAAATTCCCTCTTCCTATAATTACTTCATTGTCTCCTACTCAGTATTTATTTTCAGCTAATTCCATTTGAAAGTAACTAGACTCTTATAAGGTGGATATTAGCTAATATTCTACTGTATTCTTCATTTCAATGTCATGTTTTTATTAACTGCCATATCATTGCAATTCTGTGTGTTCATTAAGTATTCTGTGTATGTACTTTACTATTCTCTGCGTGTACATTTTATTATTTTTTGATTAACTGTCATATCATTACTACTCTATGTATGCGGGTATATACATTTATTTTCTATGCATTCTGTAAAATGGAACACTTCTCTCCACGCCTTCACTGAAAATGGGACTTGTGGCCAGGAAGGCTTTCCCAGTAAACAAAAGCAATAAATAAATAAATTGTGTGTATGTATTTACTGATCTAAACTTTGTGTTTTGCCCTTTTATCACTATTGTGATCATGGAGTTGGTATACAAATACAAATTAGGTGGTGTAGAAGGAAGTCTCCTATATTAGTTTATTTATAAATGCTAGTTAGAGGATGCATTCAGTTTGGATTGTGTTGGCAAGGAAACTGTTGCATTTCAAAGAATAAATGGCGTGTTGTCACTCAATGCTGTGGTGTCTAATACATTTTTTATATTGCTCACAGTGTTCATCTCATGAGACAGCGCTCTTTAATATTGCAGAACGTGATCTTAGTTTTTGTATACATTAATACTGATTTTTAGAATGTATTTAATTATTACTTTACAGGGTACATGATGTATGCTTTGATTATTTTGTTTCAGTGCATACAAACTGTACACACACACGTGTTTGTGTGTGAATGACAGAGAGAGAGAGAGAGAGAGATAAGACCACATGTAAGAAACCCAAATTAGTGACTTTAAAAGAACAAATAGACGAACGACTGAATATTTGTGAGGAACACATTTTGTTGAATTCCAGCTTTATATAGTATAGGTATGTACGAGCATGCAGGAAAACAAATGGTTGACTGAAAAGCTGGTGATTTTGAAAATGTGCAAGCTTATTTTGTAACATGTAATGTGTATGTATGTGTGTTTGCAGGTTAGGGTTAGGTAAGGGGAAGGATTTGGTTTGGTACCTGACTGGAGTTTGGGTGTTACATAGGTTCATAGGTAGGTACTAGGCTATCGACCCAAGGGCCTACATAAGCCTAGCCTTCCTGTCCTTTTGTCTTGATTAGTAGTAATATCAGGACAGGATTTTTAGTTATGTGTAGTGTTAGGGTTAAGTGAAGCCACCCTGCCCTCCTTACTTGTGTGCTAATCTTAACTCTACCCATGCACCTAACCCTACACATTACTTTTCTGAAAAACCTTTCCTTTATAGTACCGATATTCAAATGCTACTTGATCTCGGTTTTGTAGATGCAGTTTACTGACAGTGGAAGAGAAGTTGTCAGTGTTTTGTGATTGTCTCATTTTGTGTGTCACACATTTGTGTTACTCAAATTGGTATGTTTTATTAATGGTAATATAATTTATAGATTTTAGATATACTACTGTTTTATATACTCTGTATTGTTGTGTAAACTTTCCTTGTATGTAATTAAATGTGAAGCTTTTCTCCTCGGGTCTCAACTGAAAATGGGCTCATTTCAGGTCCAGTGGACTTTCCTGGTAAATAAACAAAAGCAATAAATAAACAGTTACATATATATAAATATATATATATATATATATATATATATATATATATATATATATATATATATATATACACATACATACACACATACAGTAGACATAGATATATAGATATAGTTATACAGAGATATAAATTGATAAATTGAAATATTGCTAATATACTTAAATCACTTCGGAATTAAGATTTCTTTACCAAATACAGACTGGGTGTTCCAGCTGCAGTTTTACATGAACTCTTTAGGGATTACTTACTAGTTTTAAGTGTAATATGGAATACTTCTGCGGTGGTGCAGTGGTAGCTTTGTTGCCTAGCAGCAAGAGGTTCTCCCATTCGATTCTCGGCTTGGGTTGGGAGTGCCTTCTGTGTGGAGTCTGCATGTCCTCCCCACGGTCGAGTGGGCGTTCGAAAGACATGCGTTGAATGGGCATGCCTTTGTTGCAGGTTGGGCATCAGGCTGGCAACTCGGCACCATAAAAACAAACAACTGCCAATCATTAGCAGACCGGAGTTCCGCTGTGGTGACCCCTAACCGGGAAAAGCCAAAAGACAAACAACAACAAGTGTAATATGGAGATCCATTACAATGTTCCAATGACTAAGATTTCAAATCACAGCATAATGTTATTTCTGTGAAAATTCAAAGGGCTAAAGCTACCATGGAAATACAAGGCTAGGCTTCTTATAATCCTCACAAATCAATAACCTTAATAAGTACCTGTCAACTGAAAAAAAAATGCACAAACAATGTTCCTCATTGGCTCATTGCTGCAGTAGCATAAGTTACATGTGATATCCTACTAAGAATCAACATTAGACCAGCCAGCTTGCACCAAAAGCTTTAGGGTGTCTTCCACACCTTGGTCTAAAGTTAATGGCTAGGGTGCTAAAACTTCAGAGTTTTTTTGCCTCAGAATTGGGAGGCTATAACCTTGTCAGATAGGAACACTGCTAATAAAATTCTCATTATCTGGCAGGAAAATGTGAAGAAAGGTGGGTGGAGGGAGCGAAGGTGCATCTAATGCAATAGTGATCTATTTTAACATGTACTGTTATGGCAAGTTTACTTACACAGCTAAACTATGTTCATCATTGGATCACAGCTGCAGTAGCCTAAGTTATATAGGATGAATACCAGTGCTTAGAAACAGAGGGAGAAGGATGAAGGAAGAGAGTCCTGGAACCCCAGAGAACAGTTCTAGCAAAGCCTGTTGTAGCCCTAGAGAAGGAATCTAGTTTGTAGTGCTTGGTTTAGATGAGTACATAAGACCAGGTTACTGCATCTACTATATTTCTACGGTCCATTGTTTTCCAAAGTCACAGCAGTGGCCAGTGCCTTGGTTGAGTGGGCCCTGACTTCATCAGTAGTGATGAAACTATTTAAAAATTGGCTGTGTTGACACTGACTGTCCTCTTTTCCTACCTTCATAGGAAATAAACAGTTTATCATAAGTCTGAAAGGCTTTTGACCTGCAAATGTAGTATCCAAATCGCCTTTGGACATACAGTGTGTGTGTGTAAAATTCTCCCTTACATTTAGGCTTTGGAATGAAAACAGGGGAGATACATTGCGTGGTTCAGTGTAAACTCAGAAACAACCTTTGCTATAAGGAAGGATTTGTTCTTAAAGTTTCCCTATCTTTCTGAAAAAATGTGATGGAAATGACTTGCCATAAGAGCTTGTAACTCAGATACTCTTCTTGCAGACATCAGAGCAGTAAGTAACAATGTCTTCCAAATAATGTGAGCAGTTTCAAAGGGAAACAATGTAAGTTTTTTTCTAATACAAAATTAAGATCCCAAGAAGGAGCCACCTGACTTCTATCTACTCATATATGATTTTTGGGAAGGTTTCTTTGCCTTCTTAATTACCTGTTGTATGTCATAAGAAAAAAGGAGTTTAAAAAGTAAAAAAAAAATGTATTTCATTTGACTAAGTTAAAGGCTGGGAGGTATCATGCAACCCCTGTCTTGTGTGAGTAAGCCTGTTCTTTCAGGAAGATTCACGTAATTGCTGTTTGCCATTTTCAAAAGTTGGGAGAACCAGTGTTGCCTTGCCATTTTCAAAAGATGGGAGAACCAGTGTTGTCTTGTCCAAATGAGTCACCACAGTTATCTTTGGGTACTCCTTCTAAAGCTTTAGAAAAACATCAGTGATCAGAAGAAAGGGTAGAATAAAGCATACGAACTTTCCTATCCATGGGAATGAAAAAGGCACCCATCTTCCATTTCTGTATATTAGGAGTCCTGGGGCAAAACATTTTTAACTGTCTGTTGTGGCTGGAGGGAGACAGATTTACTGGAAGAGTTCCCAACAGTTGGACCAGATCTTGAAAGACCCCTTGGTGCAACTTCCATTCATTTGGATCTATTTTGTTCCTCCTCAGCTTGTCTGCAATAATGTTTTTCTCTTATGGAATGAGGGTAACTGGAGTGATAGACTGTGCAGATTTGCTAGTTCCCAAGATACCATATCTGGTCTGCAAAGGGCAAGGACCTATATCTACCATATGTATCTATCAATAAACAACACTAAGCTCATGAAGGTATGCTTAAAGGATGGAGTACAAATGTATACCACCTCATAGATGTTCTAAGTCCATAAAAGCTTGCCAAGGCAAAAATTCAGCAAAATAAAATACTTTATTAAAACCAATAATACAAACAGATGGTTAAGGACTTTTTTCCGATACGCAGAACTTCTTCAGAACTGTCAGAACTCTTCCAATAAGTCATTTTAAACTCTCCACAATTAAAAAAGTCATGTGATCCATTAATTAACTCATAAATCAATTTTCTCAAGTTAACTAGTGTAGTAAAATAAACAATAATCTATGTAAAAAATAGACAATGTAAAGATTTGCAATTGAGCAGCTTTATATTTTAAAACTGGAACTATGGAAATACAGTCGTCGAGCCCTTTTTAAGTGGCAGCATTTAATCTAAGCTGCCAAACTAATTCCCTCAGTTCAAGATTATTTTCCCAGTTACCTCCTCTAATGTCATGAGGCACAGTTTTCACTATACCAAATAAAAACTTTGTGAATCCCACACATTCCTGGACATGTCTATATTGGGTGTTGTTTCTATCAGTTCTGCTTATTGCATAAACATGCTCATATATCCTCTTTCTAAATTGATGTTCTGTTTTTCCAACATGAAAACGGTGGCATTTTTGACACACTGTAATATAAACAAACCCCTTAATTGAGCAGTTACTATTACTCAAATTTATGTTAATATTAGACTGACCAACTAATAATGTAGTGTCTTCTAAAATAAATGGACATTGGTGGCATCCACCACATTTACTTGTGCCCCTTTTAGTTTCATTTAATAAATGAACTGGGTTGCAAGGATGTTCAAATAAAAAGTTTAAGTTACGTCCCATCTTAAACACAAATGTGGGTGCAGAGCCCAAAATCCTAAACATATTTTCGTCAGTCTTGAAAATGTGCCAATTTCTATTAACAATCTCTTTGATATAGTTCACATAATTATTAAAAGTGACTACTAAAGTATGTGTACATTTAACTCTGGGGTCTGAATAATTGTTCATCAAAGAAAGGTCATGTGATGACATCATAGGAGAATGACCTTGAGCTAATAATGGTTTATATCTTATGCCCCATAGTGCTACCACGTTACTTACTATTTTATCAAAGCAAATGTTTAGGATAACCTCTTTCCAAAAAAAAGTTAAAGTCTCAAACTCAGCTGTGAAATGCACTGGGTCAGAGCACATACGTGCTGCCCTAACTAACTTCCCTTTAAAAATATTATGCTTAACAAATCTGTGGTGACAACTATGATAATCTAGAAAGCATTTGGAAAAAGTTGGCTTCTTATAGACTCTAGAACATAAAATATTATTCATATGGCCCTTAAAAATAGTAACATCCAAGTAGTTAATGGATTCTGTATCAGTGAAAGACAAAACGGGGTCAACTCATTAAGATATAACAAAAACTGTGTGTGACCATCCAAATCACATTCATTCCATAATATAAAAACATCATCTAGGTATCAAAAATAACTCCGCCATAAAGATGAATAGGGACATGTTAAAATGTAGTGTTTTTCCAAAGTATATAGCACCAAGTTGGCATAAATGGGGGCACAAGTTGTCCCATAGCCACCCCTTTAACTTGTCTGTAATATTCCCCCTCAAAGGTAATGAAATTGTTGATCGACACTAATTCCATAAATTCAACAATAAAATTAAAATAAAAATAATAAAAAATAAAATAAAAATAATAAATAAATAAATAATAATAAAAAAAATAATAAAAATAAAAAAAAAATAAATAAAAAATAATAAAAAATACTAAAAAATAAAAAATAATAAAAATATTTTTTAAATAATTTTTTTTAATAATAAAATTAGTAGGGCCATCAAATGAAGTTAGATCAATAATGGCCTCCGAAAATAATTCCAACCCTTGAGAGTCAGGAATGGATGAAACGAGGTCAACAGTGTCAATAGCGGAAAAAACTACTACTTGCTTTAGTAATATGTGCTTTAATTTTATCAAGAAAGTCCCATGAATTTTTGAGAATGTGGTACACAGGTGGAATACTAGTTTTAAGAGTATGGTCAATATAAACAGCCAAAGGGTTATGTCTTACAGTTATTTTGCTGATACAATAAGCCTACAATGTGGACTGTATATGTCTTTATGTGTCTTAGGTATACTAAACACTGTAGAAATATAGGGGGATTTGTCAAGTAAAAAAACTGTGTGTATCCGCATCGATGCTACCCTACATAAGTGCATCTTATAAAATGAAATCAATCCTTCGATATGCAATAAAAATTTAATTCCTCGAAACACTGTATCTTTCAGTGTCCTGTAAAAGACTGTAAATACTACAAATATAATCATACTTTTCATCTATAACAATTCCCCCACCCTTGTCTGGCTTCATAACTCTGATCAGTGGATTGTTCCTTGGTTGGATCATGACCTCCCTTTCTTCCTAGTTAGATTAAGTTTATAAGAACCCCTAAAATAATTCAAGTTGTAAAAATCTTTCACAGAGGCTTTCTCAAACGTAGCTAACATACTGTTCAAGGGATGGTTATACACACACTTTTTCTGAAACAATTTTTGTTGTGAAGAAATGGTCCAAGCGCCATGATTATTCTGAATGAAGTTCATAGAGTCCAAACTAATTAAAAAGTTCAGCTTATGTGTATATAATTTTAATTTAATAATTGTTTCCACAATGTTAACTATTGGGGTTGGTACAAACTTAATACCCTAATTAAAAAAAGAAGAATGTATTGGTGTAATGATAACATCAGAATAATTAAAGATGTTGAAACCCTTGTATGTTAATAAAATTCCACCGTGGGACCTCGTGATACTAAAATCATTAGTTTCTGTACCAACTGAGTCATAACTAGTAGCTGCACAATATATGGTAACCACTTCCTCCAGTTTCTCATCCCTCTCCCCCTCCCTCGTCCATTGAAGTTGGATCTCGGATGGGCTGAGGTCTCTAAAAATAAAACCTGTTCCCTACACTGAATAGCCAGTCTCTCAGACCTCCTCAGTGGTGGATAGTCGTGGTTGTATTCTTGAGTATTAATATATCATAAGTTTCCCCAGAAGGGGTTCAGGGAGGTGATGTAGGTGTCTTAAAGTGTGCATTAAAATGAATGTACCCTCCATATATGGTTTGTACTGTAACTTGTTTTAAACCTGTGGACGGGGAAGGGGGTACGCTTTAGATTGATAATAATCATCCTGATGTTTTAACTTCTTTTCTTTCCTTTTAATATTCATATTAACCTGCTGCTCGATTCTATCAAAAATAGCATTATATTTAGAATTATATTGATCAAAAAGCAAATCTTCTGTGATCCTCTAGTTCATGTTGCTAACCTCTTCAAACAAACATTTTGACTGAACATTATTGAACTTGATAATAAACTGAATAAGTTCAAAACCTAGTCTATCAAGCAGTTCTAAAATTTCTTTATGGACATCTATGCCAGTGACAAGCCCATTTGGATATTTATATACCACATCACTGTGGTTTTGTCTGTGTTTACTAGTGAATGGGGGAGGGATTCCAAAGATATTTTAGAGTTTTGACAGCATTTATTAGAGTCATTTTTCCTTTGATATGTGCTTTCATTTGTTTTGATTGCTCCAAAGGCTGTGGACTTTCCCCCGCTTGTGCATAGCACCCCAAACAAAGTCTCATGCATCTGTGTTTACAGACTGGAAGGCAAAAATAGAGACCTGGTTTGAGGACATTTAATACACCCACCAAAAGAACTTGTTTACAAACCCCAATAATGGAATCTGAAGTGAAAGGAGATACTGGTGTTTGGCCCAAATGGATTTGATAAACTATTGAATTTTCCACATGTGAAGCCTGGGCAACAGAGCCAAGAGAATAATAGAGACCATGAAATGTAGAATTTTGAGATATTCCCTTGCAGATGCCAAAGTCAGGTTGGAAAATATCGAAAACTGCACTGTGTGACATTTCACTTTGTCCCGAGAAAGAAAAGCCATTATAAGAGATGTGTCCAGTAGACATTTCTGAAACACTACCCATGAGAGGATTGAGAGAGGATTTCTCTATCTTCATCTGTCCTAAGACAACAATTTTTTATTACTTGTTGTAAAGTATAAAGGGTTAAAAGTATGTGTTCAAGAAGGAAGTGAGTATGTGACAGCTTGCATGTAGTGGAAAAGTACTGAGAGGAAAGTCTGTTGAAATGTGGTAAACATATACTTATATGGAAGTATATCCGATTTTCTTTCTGCCTAGCAGTAAGTTCCCTCTGTATGCCTGAGTGCAATGGAGAACTACCTGACTGGTAGATGGAGCCTTCCATGCTACTATTGTTCTAAATTTTTAGTGTGATGTCAGCAGTATTGAATGCATATAAGTTACTGAATTCCTTTGTTCTGGGAGACTCCCTGGTGATTTCTGTGTCTCCCGTGTGTGTGACAATAAAAGCTACTATGAAAGAGAGAAGATACTTTGTCTGTTTATTGAGATGTTGCTTCTCATTATTAATTGATAATAATGTTTTAAATGTAATGTAACAATTGGTGCCATGCTCCAGATCTGAATCCGGTTGGACACATACAGACGGCTAACTTTTAATACAGCGGGCCCACGGACAGATTTCTGTCATCTGGAGCCTTAGCCTTTGTAGGTGTCTCTTAAAATTATCTTTTTACATTTCATCTCTCTTTCATGTCACTTTTACAATAAGGTAAGTCGCATGTCTTTACATTTCTGAATGAGTGTGAGTTAAAGCAAAAACATTTCTGGCGACATACGTATGAGAGTGGGCTTGACAAAATTCTCTTTGGCATATTATTTTTACATATCTATTAGTCTGGAACTAATATTGAAGATATGGGAGTGAGTGCAGGCAAACAAATAGAGCCAGAAAAGAGGTATCCCGACTGGATATATGCATTTTAAGGTATCAAGTGACAGCTGTTTGTATTTAAATCATTGGGTCATTCACCCTCACCAAAAATGACGGCAAGCTATGCTTTCCGATTTAAGGAAGTTTTGATACAAATATTTTAGCTAACTTACAAAAGAGGTTGAAAGAAAAGGGGAAAATGGTCCCGGGTGGATGTTGGGCATATTTTAATGAGTGGCAATCTGAAGCCAAAGATAGGGATAAAGATTCGGTAGTCACTAGCCTTAAGCATAGTCAAGATAAATTAAAAGGTCACTCCGAGCATTAAATCAGGTGGCCAATAGAATGAACTATGTGAATGGAGTTAAACATCCGCCATTCAAAGGGCTTTACCCAGTAGCTGAATTGAGTCAACTGAATGTGACAGAATCATCGGAAGATGATTATGTTTCTACTCCCCCGTCAGCCCAACCCACCTATGATCACCCTTCGAACCAGATCGGCCAGCAGCCCCCAGCCCAGCAATTCAGAGAAACTCCACCGAAAAAGGTTCCTCCCCAGAGTGAAGAGCCAGATTCCAGCTCAGAAGGGGCAGGCAGTTTGTCGGAAGCAGCTGGACATGATCAGCATAACTTCTTTAGATGATCAAGAAAAAAATGCAAAAATCAAAGGGTAGGTAAGATCAGACAGAGACAATATCCCATGATGGTCCGGCTGGCAGAACCAGGCTGAAACAGGGATGCTGAGGATTGGCACAACAAATGTACGTACACTGAAAAACGTAAAAAAATTCTCGGGCCATTTTCCAATCATTTCGGATGGAGAAGAGGGATATTTCAGACTGGATAAGTTCAATCCTGACTCAGATATTGACTCCTCCACTTCTTCTGTGGAAGAGAAACAAAAACTGTTTCCCCTAGGAGAGGTGCCTAATCCCGCCCATGGCAGGGATAATTAAGCAACTGCTGCCATCACTGTCACAAGGGCATGGTTCTCTGTTGACTTCCAGGCTATAGTCAAGTCTCTTCCTCCTATTCGTTCAAATCCTGCAAAATTTCAACAAGTTTTGGCAGGGCATATCAGCCTTCAAACCCCACCATAGAGGAAGTCCGAGCTGTTTTGCAGTATGCAGTTCCACCCGATTTATTAAAAAGAATATGGGACCATGCTAACGTGCCAGATCCGATACTCAAGTTACTAACAGTAATGATGGGTTTTAGCTGGTAAGTCAGCAGATCTTAGGCGCCATAACTGTAATATGTCTTTCCCTCCCCAAATGGTCAAAGATTAAAGCTATACAACAGAGGGAAGAGGAACCGACAGATTCCTATCTGAACTGGTTATCAGATGCCTTTGAGGCATATTTTGGCTACCCTGAGCCCGCAGAAGGCCCTGCAGCTAGTGGCTTATCAGCCACCTTTGTCAATGACCTTTTACCACCCATACAGGACAAATTAAAGGAAGTATGCTTTAACTGGCCAAGCTTAGGCCTCCATGAATTGGTTACTCAAGTCCAGTACCTATATGATCTTATGACTA
The DNA here is from genome assembly GCF_019279795.1 of Protopterus annectens. NCBI lineage: Eukaryota > Metazoa > Chordata > Ceratodontiformes > Protopteridae > Protopterus > Protopterus annectens. The sequence goes on along the minus strand of NC_056748.1, from coordinate 675,027,429 downwards.
AGCAATAAAAGGACCTCCAGAACAAACTTTTAAAAGTGTAGATACAAATGTTCACCTCATTTGGACAAAGGGGAAGAGGCAGACATGGGTGAGGGAGGAGACAGGGCCAAACCATGGTGGACGAGGGGTCCCTAATCAAAATCACAATCCATTTAATCAGTCCATGCAGTCGGGTTGCCAGTCCCACAGATACTCCCAGCAAATGCAGGGAGGAAGTCAAGAATGCTTCAATTGTGGACAATCTGGGCATTGGTGGGAAAATTGCCCATATTTGGCCCCACAACCTCCACCTCCCCAAACACATTTCCAAAGTTCTAACCCCTTCCGAAACCAGGATGCAGCCACCCAGCCGTGGAATTCCTCCTAGAACCCACCTTCTTGGCAAGATGATCAGGCCCAATAGGGTTTCCCTGAGCAGAAAAGAACACAGCAACTGTTTCCTCTTATTCCAGTTAACCAACAGGGTCCGTTTGTGACAATGACTGTTAAAAACACTAAAATTCCCTTTCTGGTAGATACTGGGGCTACCAAATCTATGCTTATGCAGGCAGCAGCACAATCTTTTGCACTGTCAGGCTGTATTACACAGGGTGTTGGAGCCTCGGGAGTACCGATGGCATACCCAGAGAGACCACCATTACCGGTAACTTTGGGGCCTTTAAAAGAAGAACATGCCTTTTTAGTTGGCTCATCAGCCCCTCTTTATCTTCTTGGCCTAGATTTACTATGCAAACTCAGATGCATTATTTATTGCACTGAGCAAGGAATATTTCTGGAAATGCCCCCTACCAGCCAGGATGATGCAATGGCAATCCTGTCCGACTATTCCCTACTTCAGTCACTTACCATTTCTGACCCACCTGCGCCCAAATAAATGCTTGACAGTTTACCCACATCGCTCTGAACAGCTCACAATAATGAAGTAGGATTTCTAGTACATGCATCCCCCATACAGATTACTTTAAACCTGGAGCTGCCCTACCTAAAGTACCACAATACCACTTATCTGCACAGGCTGAAGCCGAAATAGCCACAGTAATTCAGGCTCTGGCACTCCAGGCCATCATCATTCCTACTGTGAGACCCTGTAACACCCCAATACTACCAGTTAAGAAACCAGGCAAGGATGTCAATAGATTCGTATAGGACCTCAGGGCCATTAACAAGGCAGTTTTACCGGCCTTCCCTATAGTACCAAACCCTGCAACTATCTTAATCTGTATTCCCCAGTCTGCATCTTACTTTTCTGTAATAGATATCTCATCCGCCTTTTTCTCCATCCCTATACATCCAGATAGTCAATACCTTTTTGCATTCACCTACAAGGGCCAGCAGTATACCTGGATGAGATTACCTCAAGGTTATGTGGAATGACCTACTTTGTTTTCTAGAGAAATGAAACGTCAGTTAAATAACCTCACCCTCCCGTCTGAAACTGCTCTGGTGCAATATGTAGATGATATCCTAAAACCTTCTAATACCTGACAGGCATGCTTAAGGGATGCTTTGCATGTTCTACAATTTCTGTCACAACAGGGTTTTAATGTGAACAAGCCCAAATTGTAGTTCTGCCTCACAGAAGTTACATATCTGGGCCATCTTATATCACGAGCGACTCGAAAGGTCCTTCCCAGCAAAATTACTGCCATTCAAAATGCCCCATATCCTGTCACCCAGAGACAGCTAAGAGTTTTCTTAGGCCTTGCTGGGTATTGTAGACAGTGGGTCCCTAATTTTTCTGAGATTTCACGACCACTCTTACAGCTGCTAAAAAAGATACTGTTAAGCCGCTCCCGTGGTCTGAGGAACACAAATTGGCCTTTTCCTCCATCAAGGCAGCACTAGTAAATCCTCCAGCCCTGGGATTGCCAGATTATTCCAAACCATTTATCCTCTTTTGCTGTTAGAGAAATAAGGCAGCATTAGGGCTGGTAGCACAACAGCTCACTGACAGCTATCGAACTATTGCTTACTATAGCTCCCAGCTGCATGTTCACTCAGGACTACCACCCTGCCTTAGAGCTGTAGCTGCTGCAGCATACATGGTAGACTTAGCTGCACCTTTAACCTTAGGGCACAATACTTACCAAGCCATCCCACATGCAGTCCACACCCTCCTATTAAAAACAAAAATGCAATATCTATCTCTGTCCTGACTCACTAAGTACGAACTTGTGCTGCTCAACAATCCTGCCTCCAAATTGCCAGGTGCCCACCACTAAATCCTGCTTCTTTAATACCGACGATGGATGAGGGTGAACCACATGATTGCTTAGTCGTTGTTAACTCTTCTTTTCCTCCTAGACTGGATCTTTCAGATACACCTTTGCAAAACACAGATCTGGTACTTTTTGTTGATGGTTCCTGCCTCCGAGATCACCAAGATTGCATCAACGCGGCCTGTGCCATCTGTACTGTTAATGTATTTTACCGACAGGATCCTCTGCTCAAGTTGCAGAACTAATGGCTCTTTCTGAAGCCTGCAAGCTAGCTAAATACAAAACTATTACCATTTACACTGACTCTCGATATGCACATGGCTTTGTTCATGACCTCAGAACTTTATGGAAGGAGAGAGGGTTGTTAACCTCATCTGGTACTGTGATTAAAAATGCATTTTATGTGAATGAACTCTTAAATAATCTTTTGTTACCTGCACAAGTTGCTGTTAAGTGTACGGCACACCAGTCTGACTCCTCTATTGAAAGCAAGGGAGATGCTCTTGCAGACTGGGCCACTAAACAGGCTGCTCTTATACCTTCTGCTCAGGGACAATGTCAGCAGCCATTATTGTTTCAACAGGTGCTACATCCCCCATTATTTTCAGACCAGTGTTTATTACAACAAAAATGCTGCGACAGACTCGGAGTTTGCCCAGTCGATACGTGCACAATGCAAATGAAATTCTAATTCTATTTAGCAACATCCAGATGGCTGCCCCCTGGCACCAAAAACTTTTTTACATCAACTTATAAGAGCCTATCATTTACCTGCTCACATAGGCCATAATTCACTACTCAAAAATCATACATCGTGATTGGTATGCTCCGGGTCTCTCTGAGTCTGTGCGACATTTTGTAAGTACTTGTACAGTATGTTTACAGTTTAATATTTCAAAGGGCACACAAGCCCCAAACCAACTGTTACCAAAACCAGAGGGCCCTTTTTGTGCCCTGCAGTGGGATTTTATTGAACTGCCTCCCTCTGATAAATTTAAATATGCTCTCACTGTTATTGATGTTTTTCTGGCTGGATTGAGGCTTACCCATGTGCCAAAAATGATGCTGTCTCAGTTGCCAAAAAGCTATGTTCTGAATTTATCCCAAGATTTGAGGTCCCGTGTCATATTTACTCTGACAGAGGCACATATTTCACTTCTCGGCTTACACAAGCAATTTACAAGATGCTAGGCATTACTCTGAAGTTACATTGCCCATATAGCTCCCAGGCCTCTGGAGTAACTGAAAGGGCAAATCAGACCATTAAGGTCCGGCTATCCAACTTGGTAGCAGAAACCAGTTTGACTAGAGTACAAGCAATAACTTTGGTCTTATTCTCCATGAGAACTCAAGTTTACCCTGGTAAAAACCTGTCTCTACATGAAATTGTTATGGGCCGCCCTATCCGAATGCCCCTGACCCCTCCTCCCCTTTTACTGATTTCCAGCTGCATAATGCCAACTTATTGTTGTATTGCAAATCTCTTATTTCTGTTTTACAGCACCACCACAGCCAAGTAATTCAAGCACAAAGCTCTCCTGAATCTTCAAACCACATTATTTTACTACCAGGGGATTGCATCTACATAAAACCATTTTCCAGAAAGACCTCTTTACAGCCCAGGTGGAAGGGACCCTATCTTGTACTACTGACCACCTCCTCTGCAATTTGACTACAAGGCTCGCCCACCTGGAACCATACATGCCACATCAGAAAAGTAGAATCAACGGACTCACAACACTTGCTGCCTTTTTCTACCCCTCAAGATATAACGAACCAGTGGCTTCCAGAACTAGAAGACTGCCCGACCTTCTCCTGCTAATGATGACTGATCAACTACATCTTCTCCCTGGTGTACCATCCTCACCACAAACTAAGCCTCATCCATTTGGCACTCCTCAGTCGGTCCACACTGACTCAACAACCGTTTCCCCAAAAACATTGTATGGTCATCCTTGCTATCCTGACTGTTGTACTCCTCCTCCTGCTATGGCCATTTTTCTTCTCTGCACAAACTTTGAAGACTTTTACATATTCCAAATGAGTGACATGGCATCCTCCTTTCAGCAGTTATCAGGCTATTCAGTATGCCTATGCCTCCCCTTTTAATCTCTCTGACTGTTGGATCTGCGCTGCTATTCCTACAGCTCACAATGGGCTGCCACTAACAGCTACTCCCTTATCCCCTGACAACTACTCCACCATTCTCCATAAGTTGATGTAAAGAAGCTTTTGGCACCACAGGGCAGCCATCTGGATGTTGCCAAATAAAATTTTGTTTGCATTGTGCATGTATCCACTGGGCAACCTCCAAGTCTGTTGCAGCATTTTGTAGTTGTAATAAACACTGGTCTGAAAATAATGGCACATGTAGCACCTGTTGAAACACTAATGGCTGCTGATATTGTCCCTGAGAAGAAGGTATAAGAACAGCCTGTTTAGAGGCCCAGACTGCAACAGCATTTCCCTTGATTTCAATACAGGAGTCAGACTGGTGTGCCACACGATTAACAACAACAAATGGTGCATGTAACAAAAGATTATTGGGGGATTGTGTAAAAAGACAAACTCAAACAAAACTGTAACTCTGACATTGGCATACAGACTACAGGGCATTTGTATGCCTAAAACAAAAAGGACTAAGGAAAGTTTGGTCAAGTAATTTCAACATGACAATTCAGAGTGTGTGCGCCATCACAAATTACACAGCATTACAATTAATAAATCGTACGGCACGAGATAAAGTCTCTCCTATTCAGTATGGTGGGCTATAATATCTGCACCATTCCAGAACTATTCGGATTGGCAAACCTGCAATCTGACTGGGACAGTAAATGGACCAAAGGAGATATGGATCATTGAGAATAGCACTGCAATAATGGATCATTCACAACTTAAGTTAGATTTGCATGATGTATTCTCCCAAGTAGTACTCAATAACAATGCCACTGTAAATATTTCTGCTATGCTTCTGGAGGAAGGATTGCATTTTATTTGTGGGAGAAAAGCTTATAAGTGGCTACCTGGAAATTAGTCTGGAAGTTTATTTCTAGGATATCTTATTCCAGCGATCCGACACACTACTGGACTACCTCAAGGAAAAATCTGTAATACCTGAGAAATTAAAAAAAAACACTAACCTAGTGTGGCAAATTGATGCATCTTGGATTTATTACAATGATTTAGCCCATGCTAGTATTAAAGCACTGGCCCACATGGACCTGGGAAATGATGTCATAGCTTGAGCTGGTATCCTACCAGCTTATGGTGCTGCAAAATCGATCTGTGAGCTGAGAAAACTGGCCACACTTCTTGAAATTCTGAGTAAGGCAACTTTTTTAGCTTTAGAACTAGTGACTGATGAACTGACCGCTATGAGAGCAGTTGTTCTCCAAAACCACATGGCTCTTGACTTTGTACTTGCGGCTAAAGGAGGTGTGTGTGCTTTAATCCAAGTGGAGTGTTGTATGTTTATTCCTGACAACCAGCACAAAATTGAGAGTCACCGTGAATTAATCCAAAGAGTGTCTGAACTTTCGGAAGCAAAAAAGACTGACTAAGTTTGAAGTTTGAAAACTTTGAATCTGATATGATTGACATCATATGATCAAAGTTTTCAAACATCGAATGTTTCAACGGAGATCACCGTAGGGAATTTTTCCCTTCACGTCAATGTATTGCGATCTTGGAATTGGTATATTTAAGTAGTGGGGGGTGTGGAGGTGCAGGGGGGGCTTGTCCCCCTGCATAGTGCATTCAGGTAGGTTTTTTGTTTTTAGTTTGTTGACATTTTAAGTTCGATGTTTGAAAACTTCGTTCATATGAAGTCGACCATATGAGATTCAAAGTTTTCAGACTTCGAACTTATAATATATACCCGGCTAACCAACCTGTTCTCAGGTTAGGGCGGTGGACTATTGAAGTTATTTTTACTGATTGCAGTATTAGCCATTATTGCTTTTCTTATTTTGTTTCTAATCAAACCATTAATTCTCAAGCTTATGTCTTCCCAATCAAAAACAACAGTGCCTACTTTTTATGTGCCAGCCATAAACCGTAATAACAGTAAAGGTAGTGAGACAAAAATGTCTGATGATGAAGAATGTTCTGATGTCATGGTAATGATAAATTTTGGAAAAATGTATGATAGATTAAATGGTGATGCTTTTCCAGCATCAAATGGGGGATTGTAAAGTATAAAGGGTTAAAAGTATGTGTTCAAGAAAGAACTGAGTATGTGACAACTTGCATGTAGTGGAAAAGTACTGAGTGCAAAGTCTGTTGAAAAGTGGTAAACATGTACTTACATGGAAGTGTATCCGATTTTCTCTTTCTGTTGTTGTCTTTCGGCTTTTCCCGGTTAGGGGTCGCCACAGCAGAACTCCGGTCCGCTAATGATTGGCAGTAGATTTTCATGAACACTGAGGTGCCAGCTCTACGTTCAACCTTCAATGAAGGCACGCCCATTTATGCATGTCTTTCGAACACCCAACCAACCATGAGGAGGGCATGCAGACTCCACACAGAAGGCACTCCTCACACTCCAGCTAAGAATCGAATGGGAGAACCTCTTGCTGTGAGGCAACAAAGCTACTAGCAATAAGTGCCCTCTGTATGTCTGAGTGCAATGGGGAACTACCTGATTGGTAGATGGAGTCTTCCCTGTTATTGGTCTAAATATTTAGTGGGATGTCAGCAGTATTGAATGCATATAAGCTACTGAATTCCTTTGTTCTGGGAGACTCCCTCGTGATTTCTGAGTCTCCTGCATGTGTGACAATAAATGCTACTATGAAAGACAGCAGATACTCTGTTTATTGAGATGTTGCTTCTTATTATTAATTGATAATACTGTTTTAAATGTAATGTAACACTGTAAAAGAATGTGCAAAAATAAGTCAGTCTAAATGTGGTAAAATGTGAGTACCCAGCAAACCCCAATGGGCTATTACAGTAGAGGCACTTTTAAAATGCTGTCTTAACTGTTGACAAACCAAAGGGAAAGTGAAAAGTGAGAAGGTAAACCAGACACAGGAAAACATAAAAAGTAATTTAAATCTTTGAGAACAGGAATATGATGATAACCATCCTTGAGCTTAGAGAGTTTTCAAAGTTTAGAGAGAGAATTTTCAACTTCTGGATTCTGATGTGAAGGTTTAGAAAAAAAAAGGTCAATGACAGTTCCCCTGATTGCTTCTTTCTCTGGCACCAGATAGATTCTTGAATAAAATTATTCCTCACCTAGATCTGGGTGAACACATTCTATAATTCTCCGAGACAAGTGGGAACAGGGAGGTTTGAATGTCTGGATGAAGAGGAATCCATTAAAAAATAGGAAGCAGCAGACAGTTGTAGCCATTCTGAATGTTTTGCCAAACTCTTGATGTTATGTAGTACCACAGAGCAAGAGTTAAGAGCTAGACATTGGGAAAGGATTACAGGATTGCCAGGGTGGAGAGAGGAAAACACATGGAGGGGGATATAGTCAGCTTGTTTTCTTATATTGTCCTGTGTTTTGGAAGGATCCTGTTTTCTTTTTTGAAATTTTCTTTGCCTGTGCCTTTCTGAGAATGATTATTCTGTTTCCTGAAAAAAAGAAACCAGAACAGGAAGAAAAGTATATATTATGTTTTAACTAAAAGGGTTGAAAAGTCTGGGTAACCTCCTGAATTAACTTTAACCTTTCATCAAAACATTTCAGATCCTCAGCATAGTAAGGTTTAAATAACACCTTTTTATCTAGGTGAGCATTCAGGGTCTCAGTACTAACATCTAGTAAATTCTGTGAATGCAGCCAAGCAAATCTGGTAGAACCAATAAGCAAAAAGTTACAGAACAGAAATTCTTGTGGGGTATATATTACTGAAAGAAGCAACGCAGGAAAGGACAAGGAGAACAGGGCAATATGTACCCTCATTAAATAGTATTTTAAGTTACAAGTAATTAATCAATGTGTCGAATTACAAGAAGTGGTAAACATGCAGCCAATATGCAGGGCAGTGCAGAAATTGTGTTAAAATCCCCCCACACAACTGTTGGTGGTAATGAGTAAGGAACAGGGTAACTACATAACTGAATGTAAACTGTTGGTAAGCTTTAGGTCTGTACTACACAGATTAAACACATGCGAAGGGGGAACATTAAACTGTGCAATCACTTGTTTCACAGATAAAAGTTAAAATAATTAAGATATACTATGGATGGCATTACCGTAGTAAGTGAAAATATAAAACCTGCAGTACTGCATTAGGGAATAAACCACAACTTAAAATACATTTACCTGAAAATTGCATACATGGCAAATGCTTTGCTATACATTGAGATAAAATTAATAGTAAATACTAGTCCTTCTCACCATTGGGATAACTTCTTTAATTAAACAGGGAATTAGTACAACTTGATTGTTACAGAAGATACTGAAACTGAATGTAGGTTTACTAAACAATTTGTAAACAGATACATGCATTTATGAAACAATTTGACTACTTACGAAGAATGACCAAAACTCATGAATTGTTAACACCAGAGAAAGTTTAACATTAATACACATCTGAATATGGGCAAAGGCTGACTTGTAGAGGACATAAAACTAGAGTATGCAAGATGAAACTGACAAAGTAATACTTAACAATACAATGACTAAGAAGTAAGAAATAAAGAACAGTACTTCAGATTGTGAAAGTCTTATATAAGAGAGAGAGAAAAAATAACACAGCTATTTGAAGATGAAATAACTAATCAGGATAGATGAATTAGGACTTGAAAGCAGGTGAAAGCACTGTGTGCACAGGAAAAATGAAAGTTGGGTTTCTAGAGCTGAAGTCATTTATAGCAGGAAAAATTTACTACTGGGGTAACAAAGAGAACTACATAGGGCCACTGGAGAGGTTTTAAGTAGTGTTATATTTTAACAGGATCTAATTTATATTTTAACAGGATCTAAAAAACACTCTATATACTCTGACAAATTAATAAGTGCAGGAAATTCTCTGTAGGAAAACTATATACTTAAAATGAGTAAACGGACAGAATGAATTTCTAAACTAATCATGTGACTCTAGCATGAGACTCTAGGGAGGTGGCAGTCGTAGATATACACCAATACTTATTGTAGTTAATCCTCCAGCCCTGGGATCAGATGAAGTTACATACAAGTTGCCCTAATTTTTTTTTTCTTATTTATCTGCTAAAATGTTTATCAGACAGATACAAGCAATCCAGTAACAACAGAGTTGGATGGGGTTAATTTGTCTCTGATTTGATAGTCTGGTATGCTAATGTAGATGCATTCAGAAGGGCACATTGTTATACCGATTAGACATTTCTTTATTATAAATGAATGGAAATACAATCAATGGTTGACAATGCTGAGGTAGTCTGCCAACAGGCTGATCAAGTAAATTCATCCATCACAATGTATTTTTCCTCATGTTTTTGCTTGGGGGTGTCACTTCAAGAGTGACAGTACAGCTACTGAAGCAAGAGCCAATGTTCACACCACCTGTTGGCTAGCCCTGCTGGGGTTGTTCTTCCATACTAAACATACACATGCACACTCATGGCAAATTTAGTGTGCGCATTCCACTTAGATCTTTGGAATGTGGGAGGGATCAGGAACACCCAGAGAATACCCAAGAGAATACAGGGAGGAAGGCATGCATACTCTATACAGAAGGCAGCCATGCCAGGAATCGAACCAGAAAACTAGAAAACTGTTTGCTGTGAGGTGACAGCCTACATGTCACTGTGCTGGAAATAACACCAGGAAATGGATAAAATTACTTTTACATTAAATTTTTGATATAATGTACTTTTAATGATCAAAACTGTTTTCCTGTGTTAAGTTTGGAGCTGTTAGTCAAGTCTGAAGCCCAACATTTTTTCACAGTGGGCTTTTTCTTTTTATGCAGCAAGCTAAACATCTTTGTGGTTGCTTTGCTAAATCAAGTGCTGTCCCAATAAACAAGCCATAACCTGTTCAGACTGTTCCTTGTACAAAAAAAAAAAAAAAGATACGTCTTTCTTCCTCTGCCATTTTACAGCAATTTTATTGTGCTGTTTTGTCTATGGTGATATTTTAGAATCAGCTTTGTTTAATGAGGAACAAGGAATTAATAAATTAAAGTTCTCCATATGTGAAATTAAAATCTCAAAGAAAAATATATAGAGATAATTAAATGTAAATGAAAATTGTATTACCTTTAAAGTCAGAACTGTGTGTGTTCTTAATGAAGAAAGAGAAACGTAAATTCAAACATTACAACAAATGCAAGTGTGAAGATTGGGTGAAGATAGGTGAAGGCTGCCAATCTAACCCGATAGAATTCTGGAGATAATTCAGTCATCTGTCAATATTACTGTAAACCATAGGCTAGTTGTCTTAAATGGTAAAAATTGTGTTACATGTGAAACGGGAAAAACATGTAACAACAGTGCACTCTAATGACCAAGTAAAGCATGTTGTGATCCTTTGATGTTAAAACTCGGGGCCAGTAAGTCTAGAGTGAGGCATCCTGCCTATTAGTTTAAGGCCAGAGTAAATGGCCAGAATCTGCATGCATAAATGTCCTTTATTGCTCTGATTTCTGCCCAGAGATGAAGAATGTAAATGTAGCTTCTGTTAGCCTGGGAACCCAGGGAAGTATGAAAAATGATGTAATCTGAACCAGGAATGTGATTTTAAAAACAGAGAGAATCAGAGAGCATTGAGCATTTTTGTCTTGATCATCCAACTCACCAGCACTGTCTTGCTCTATATGTAAGTTTATCTTAGACTTGTGCTTTCTCTTAGAAATAGTTAGACACTAGAAAGATTAGACACTAGGAAGATTAGACTGTCTTTTTCTCTGATGTCAGAACAGTACTACTGAATTATTTTAAGTATTTCTCTGTGATCTCTGAACTCTTGACCAGCACTGTGTAGTAAAAAGTATTGTCTTATTTTTTGACTATTTGTTATTAAATATTTTTAAACCCTTTCAACTGTGGCTGTTTTTGTAGAGAGAATTTAAGCTCTTTAAGAGTTCTTGCATGCCTTTGGTAAAATTGTACAAAGACACTTCAATAGCTTTAGCCCTGGGCTATACTACCAATTGGATAATAATATTACACAGTGATAATTGGACACCCTTTTAAGGGCCTTTGAGTAGCTGATACATATTAGTGGGTGGTGGCAGCTGGTACTACCTTATAGTCTGGGGAAAAGGGGCACAGCTGGAGAAACTGTGCCAGCCTTCCCCTGGAGTGTCTGTGTGGTTGTATAAACTCTTCTCAAAGTGTGTGTGTGTGTGTGTGTGTGTGTGTGTGTGTGTGTGTGTGTGTGTGTGTGTGTGTGTGTGTGTGTGTGAGCTACTTGGGCAGGGACACGAAGCACTGGTTGGACAGAGATGGTGCTGGAGGTTGTAGCTTGCCCACCAGGCTGAGATCTGGAACCTATAGCTGTGCCAGTGGGGAGTCTTATTGGGGACCTGGAGAGCAAGGGAGTGACCATCACCGGACTGACTGTTATCTCTGTGTGCTCTTAAGGGAAATTGCACTTTACTGTGTATATTTGTTATTCTTTCTTCCTATATGAGACACCCCTCACTGGTGTTAGTGGTGAGGATTGAGGCTCCTTAATTGCTGGGCCAGGACATGGGCGTCACAGTAAGCAACCTTTTTTAAAGGATCATACCAAGTTACTAGGCTAATGGCCCTAGAGCCCATACAAGCCTAGCCAAGTTCTACCCTTATTTTTACGATCAGCAAATATTGTCCCCTGTCCAAAAGGGATACAGGTGGAACCTTCAGGATAAATTTATGGTTACCCATCCAATAGTCCAGATTGCGTTTGAAGAGGGCAAATGAGTTGCTCTGTTTGACATGAAGTTAGAGTCTGTTCCAAATGTGTTGTAACATCTGGGAGACAAACCTGTCCCTCAAGCATGTTCTATTAATGTTACATACCAGGTTAGAGTCTTTAGAGTGAGTAACCTCTGTAGCATTTAACTTATGGAGCTGCAGCATTTTTAGTAAAGCAGGGTTAGAAATTGCCTTGTATGCAAGGCAGAGATTGCCTCTGAGTAGTCTGTATGAAACAGAATGAAGTGACAGTGATTGCAGATGATCCACATAGGACAGATACTGAAGACCTAGAGTTTTCCTTCTGAGAAACCTTTGTGGTCTCTCCAATTACTGCAGGTGCTTGGAAAGGTAAACACCAAAAGGGGCATTGTAATCAATTATTGGCCTGATGAGGGAAGAGTACATGGAGGTTATAACTTTTTTTTTTCTGGAGGCAGTGCCCTTACTTATTAGATGAACAATATAGAATGCCCTTCTTACCACTGTGGAGACATGGTGATCAAAGGAGAGGTTGCTGTCAACCTGAGTGCCCAGGTCTCTCACCACTGAATGTGCACTTAAGGTGTTGCTACTGTTGTGGTAGTTAGCAGGAGCATTGTCCTTACCAAAAGGGGTGACAATACTTTTTTTGCATTGAGTTTAAGGCCATGACCTTGGCACCAATTATTTGTTTGTGTAAGACCCTCTTGTAGGATATTGACATAATTTTGAGATTCTATGACCGCTCCCAGTTTGCAGTCATCAGTTAACTTTGTTTTGCCACAGACCTTTAGTTTTTGGTTGTACTTTGGAGAAATAGATTCCAAACAGGAGCGGTCCCAGGACTGATCCCTGTGGAATACTGCTGGTTACATGTCTGCTGTTGGAGATGGATTCCCCTATTTTGACTGTATGGATTCTATTAGTGAGCCACTAAGCAACCCATCTAACAATATAAGGATTGATACATAGCTGGGTGAGTTTGTCAATGATGCCTGAGTGGGGGATAGTGTCAAATGCCTTGGATAAGTCTAGGTAGGCTGTATGCACAGATTTCCCCTCGTCCATGGCCTTGGTGACTGTCTCGAAGTAGTCCACCAAGTTTAACAGGCATGATCTCCCTTTGACAAATCCAAACTGAGTAGGGTCAGGTGTTTGGAGATTACCTATATCTTTGTTGATAAGGTCCATGATGATTTTCTCCATGGCCTTGCAGATAAGGCTAGTCAGGCAAATAGGTCTATAGTTCCCAGAGTCAGAGGAAGCACCAGCCTTGTGCAAGGGAATAACAGTGGCCATTTTCCATTCAGCTGGAATAAAGCTGATGCTTAGACTATGATTGAAATGAGTACCAATGATGTTGCCAATTCTTGTTGGAGCCCATGTAGGATGCAGCCTGGGATGTTATCAGGTCCAATAGATGCTGTGTTCCTGGCCTTAGAGAGGGTTTTAATGACCTGTTCTTTAGAGATACAAGGTAGGGGACAGGTAGCAGGGATGTCATGGGGTACATATGGCAGGGACAGGGGAGTGAAGTTTTCACAGAACCCGTTGGCCAGCAGGTTAGCTATGTCCACAGGCTCAGTATATGTGGTATCAATAACTACTAGTTTGGCACAAATCTAGGCTTTTCCTTTTAGGTTACTGATGTAACTAAAGAATGCCTTATGGCTGCCTTTAGTTGAGAAAGCTGATTTGGATTCATAGTTTGCTTTGGCGGACTTCGCAAGAAGTTTTATTCACTTGTTTAAGCTGATGAGGGAGTGTTTCCAGTTTAGTCCCAATTATTCTTACATAGTAGTTTTTTCCTCTTATTGCAAAACCTGTTAATGGCAGTAGTCCATCAGGCAGGATTCCTCTTCCTTGAGGAGCTTTTATTGGTCCTATCAGGTACGGCTGAGTCAATGCAGTTCTATAGGTGCTTGTTTAAAGCAATGGAGTAGAACTCAGCATAGTTACTAGTTCCATCTAAGACAGGAGGTGCAGAGAAGCTATTTATACCATCCCATAAGGGGCTATAATCTGCTTTGGAGAAGGTTTTTAAATTAGTTGCTGCTGGGCCTTGTCAGGTGTGATAATTACTTTAAATGAGTCTGATTTGTGGTCAGATCTCACAAGGGAAGATCTCACAATGAGGGTGCTACTGTGGTCCCTCATATTAGTAAGCACCATATCCAGGATATTGGCACCCCTAGTGGGGGTGTCAATCAGCAGGTCCAAGGAATTGCAGTTAAGGAAGTGGAAGGAGGTATAACCCAGTATAGCTGGGGTGCTCTCCAAAGCCTTGAACCAGGTCTCTGTGACTGCACTAATGTCTGCGTCTTCCAAGGTGAGGACTGCTTCCAGTGAGTGCAGTTTTGTGTTAATACTCCTAGTGTTTAGCAGAATAATCATGTCAGTCACCCTGCTAGACAGGGGTCCAAGGAAGTAAATAATGTGGGAAGAAATATCCAAGGAATTGTTATGGCTAGGCTTGTATAAGCCCTAGGGCCGATAGCCTAGTACCAATCTGTGAACCTATAACCTTGAGATTGTTTTTCGATTACGTTTTGTAGGAGAGAAACACTCCAGATATACTCCTCTTAAGAGGCCTGAGGAGCAGAACTCTTCTGAGGAGGAATTGAACTCTGGAGAAGAGTCTTTGCCTTATTCCTCTCAGATTCCTTATCCATTAGACTATGATTCTGAGGAGGAGGACTCCATTAGCCTAGATTCTCCCTTTGAAGAGCTTTCCTTTGGGAATGATGCAATTTTTTAAATGGGACTGTACCCTGGTTTCTGAAATCCATAAGAGATAGTATGACCTCCTCCAAATGGAGTGCCTTAAGCCCTCTGCTGTCCCTCCTGTCCTTGATGACTTGTCAGATACTTTTTCAGCAGCTTCTCAGGCTTCTGATTCCCAGTGCTCAGCCCCTAAAAGAACCTTATAGGTTTTATCAGGTGTCTGATGATTGTAAGTTTCTTAACAAATGTCATTCTGCTGACCACTCTGTTGTCTCTGTTTCTTCTGGCAAACCTTCCAAATTGTTGCCTTCTACTAAATTACTTCCTTCTGACAACACTAGGGCCATGGAAAGATTGGGCAAGAAGGTGTACACTGCTGCTACCTTGGCCTTTTGGGGTATTAACTACTAGACCCATATCTTCCTGATTTTGAGGGGAAGGTTTTAACCTTGTCTTTGTTGGGCTCCCCTTCTCAAGTGGCCTGTCATTCTAGTAAATGTAGTTATGATGCAGCTAATGCTTCTTCAAGAGCTGCTGCCTTTGGTTCTGTGTTAAGACATTATTCTTGACTTTGTCTCCAGTCTTTGCCTGATGATGATATGGCTAAATTGATGGATGCTTCTTCTTGACAATAAAAATCTGTTTGGTTCTACAGCTGCTGAGCTTTTTAAGTCCCTACAGGAGAAGGGTAAGGCCTTTCAGGAATATTTTTCTTTCTCCTGTTCCCAAATTTCAGAGGAATTATCCTTCAAAGATTGCCTTTGTACATAGACCGAATTGCCCTCCTCCCAAAGGTAAAAAGGGTTCTAGAAGGGCTCCTCCTGCCAAGTCTAAATTCTACTCAGACTTCTCTTACTCAGAAGCCTCCTTTCCCAGACAAGCCAAGTTCTGTCTGACTGCTTTCTTCCCTCTCTCTTGAGTCAAGTTCCTTTATTTCGTTGTCTTTCACTGTTTCTTCGTAATTGGTTAAGGATTACTCAGGATTCTTGGGTAATTCCATCATTCATCAGGGGTATTTCTTGGTGTGGAAATCCTTCCTCCTTTTTTGGGCATTCCTCAACCTCCTCAGGAACATCTGCCATTTTCTCCAGATGTACTTCACAGTCTTCAGAGTCTTAAGGCACCATCTATGCAGTTTCTGCTCCTCCAAGTGGGAAGTGGTTTTATTCCAGAATGTTTTTGCTTTCCAGAAAAGAAGGCAACTAGAGGCCCAGTCTGTATCTTTCTCAGCACAACACCTTTTTGAAAGTTCCATACTTTTAAATACTGTCTCTTCAGATCCTGTTATCTCTTGTTTTACAAAAGTAAAATTCCTAAACAAACCTGTCAAAAGAATAGAGGTACCCAGTGGTAAAAAGAACACTTTTTATTGAACACAGATTTTACGTTTTCATCTGCCTATAACCAGGACTTCATTAGAATCTAAAGAAACACATAAATCTGTGACTTTATCACAAATCATTTGCTTGTGTAGGACCCTCTTGTAGGATGCTGACATCATTTGGGGATTCTGTGACCGCTCCCAGTTGGCAGTCGTCCACACACTGTCAGCCACAGACCTTTAGTTTTTACTTATACTTTGGAGAAATAGATTCAGAACAGTAGAGGTCCCAGGACTGATCCATGTTGACCACCACTAGTTACAGGTCTGCTGTTGGAGGTGGATTCCCCTATTTTGACTGTATGGGTTCTTCTGGTAAGCCAGTTAGCCACCCAAGTAACGATATAAGGGTTGATACCTAGCTGGGTGAGTTTGTTAATAATGCCTGAGTGAGAATAGTGTCAAAAGCCTTGGCAAAGTCCAGGTGGGCTGTATGCACAGTTTTCCACTCATCCAGGGCTCTGGTGACTGTTTCAAAGAAGTCTACCAAGATTAACAAGCATGATCTCCCTTTGACAAATCCAAACTGAGTAGGGTCAAAGTGTTTGCGGATTACCTATATCTTTATTGATAAGGTCCATGATGATTTGCTCCATGGCCTTGCTGATGAAGCTAGTCAGTCTAATAGGTCTGAAGTTCTCAGGGTCACTGGAAGCACCACCTTTATGCAATGGGATAATGGTGGCCATTTTCCATTCAGCTGGGATGAAGCTGGAGCTTGGACTATGATTGAAAAGAGTACCAAGTGGTGTTGCGAATTCTTGTTGGAGACCATGTAGGATGCAGCCTGAGATGTTATCAGGTCCCATAGGTGCTGTGTTTTTGGCCTTTATTATGACCTGCTCCATAGCAATACAAGGTGGGGTATGTGTGGTGGGGGCAGGAGAGTGAAGTTTTCACAGACCCTGTTGGCTAACAGGTTTGCTATGTCCACAGGCTCAGTGTATGTAGTATCATTAACTACCATTTTGGTGCAAATCTGAGTCTTACCTTTTAGGCTATGGATGTAACTAAAGAACGCTTTGTCATTAGTTGAGGACACTAATTTGGACTTGTAGTTTGCTTTAGAGGACTTCACAAGAAGTCTTATTTGCTTGTTTAAGCTGAGAGGGGAGTGGTTCCAGTTTAGGGCTTGCTCCCTCTTACTTTTGGACAACAATTTATTCCTCTTATTGTACAGCCTGTTAATGACAGTTGTCCACCAGGCAGGTTTGCTCTTCCTTGAAGAACTTGTTTTGGCCCTATCAGGTACAGATACATCAATGCAGTTCTACAGGTGTATGCAAAAAGCATTGGTGTAGGACTCCACATAGTTGCCAGTTCCATCTGAGGGGGGTGGTGCAGTGAAGCTATTTATACCATCCCTTAGAAGGATATAATCTGCTTTGGAGAAGTTTTTTTAGTTTAGTTGCTGCTAAGGGTGGGAGGGTTCTGGTGTGATCATCACTTCGAATGAGATTGATTTGTGGTCAGATATGACAAAGGAAGCCCTCACAGTGGGGCTGCTGCAGCGATCCCCCATATTGGTAAGCACCTGATCCAAGATGTTGGTGCCCCTAGTTGGGGTGTCCACTAGCTGGTTCAGGGCATTGGAGGTAATGAACTTGAGGAACCTTTGAGCAAGTGAGTTTGAGCACAAGTAATTTACCCAGTCAGTGGATGGGTAATTAAAATTATTCAGACCCATGGTCTTTGGATGTATCTTGGTGGATTCCAGTATATAAGTAGGCAGAGTGGGTGTCTTGATTCATGGAGGGGGTCCTCCATCTGGCAATGACTTGATTATGTGTCCTACCAACAGTTACTTGTAGCTGTAGTGTCTCCAGGGAATCATACTGTATGTCTCACTGTAGTGTCTCCTATGACTTAGATATTTGGAGTGGATGTGCATTGCTTATGGGCCTTGATAGTGAGACACTTGTGCTTGTGTCATTGTGTATTGTGTGTTTTGAGTGTTATGGTAGGTTTAGTGTGTATGTGTTTTGGAGATCTCTGCTGTTTAGGTAAAATTTTTGTGAGTACCTTCGCATTTGTTGGTTTCTGGTTTACTATTGTTTATTCGAATGGAAAAATATTTTCCATTCAAATAAACAAATAGTAATACCGAAGGTAGAAAAAACTAACGTTGACAATGTTAAAACAAATGCTTGATGCGTTTGACCATATGATAGCCGTAATGGAGCTGATGTAAATCAAACTCCTATACGACAAATCACATTTTAGCAGGGGGGCGAGCCCCCCCCCCCCCACACACACACACACACACACACACACAACACACACCTTACTTATATATTCTAACTCCGAGATCGCACTACAGTGGGGATGTGGATGAATTTCCACTTCCCAATGCATCTCAATCTCCGTGCAGATAGTCGACTTACACTTATGCGAATGTAGTAGTGCATTCGCATAAGTGGAGTCGACTATCTGGTGCACAAATGTTTGTGCGTTCGACATTCTTGTTTTCGGCACATTGCAGCCGACAGAATGTCATTTGCACAAACAATAGAAACTTTGATTTATATGTGTATGCTGTGTGTCAAGAGTAGTAGTTGTGGTAGGTGGGCTGACAGCCCACTTTGTATTTCTGTCTATTGCACGAGAGAGCTGTGATTCCAGATTTATAATATAATGGCATCTCTCACAAATGGTATAGGAATGAGTTAGAAGTGGGGATTGTCAGTGCACATGAGGCAGTTGCTACCCTGCCTTAGTATATCCATGCCAACCGGTGGGGTGGGGGTGGTGGTAGTAGAAAAGGAGGGAAACTGACAGTTCATGTCCCTAGGAATAATCTTCATCTGGCTATCACAGTTGAAGAGGGAATACAGCAGGGGAAGGTATTAGTAGGTTTAGGTATCAAGACATCTGGTTTAGGTAATATTTGCAAGGCAAGAGAGCAGGTATCTGTAATCAGCAATCCTTCTTTGCAGAAGTGCACAATGTGCAAACAGCCACAGACTAGTACAAACCAGTTCAAACACAGACTTTTTAAAGCAGTAAAACAGGAAACTACCAAAGTTCAAATTATCCAATCAAAATACCATAAACAGAACTCTAGCTAGATCAGTCCAGACTGTACCTTCGTCCCACGAGGCCACAGGGAGGCCTTTCCAGACAAAAGATTACCTGTTTTACAAGCTCCAAATATTACAAACAGTACTAGATTCACTAAAAACCTGAACCTAGTCTATGCTAGTGTTTCTCAAGTGTAGCAAGTAAGTAAAATGGACAAAACAAGGAGATGAACAGTAAGTACATTTGTGAGAGGAATTCAATTAGCAGACATTCTAAAAATACAGTAAAATACAGTTGCACAGTTTAAACAAACAGATAATTTGCAAATATTGTTTTAGTTCATCAGAAAGTGCAGAATACATTTACATTTGAAAAAGTTTATTTATTTTACATTTGTTTACCGGGAAAGTCCAACTGGACACAAGTCATTTTTCAGTGGAGGCCCAGGGATAAAAGCTCCAGAAAAAACAAAGAACATTCACATTAACACATAGAAGAATTAGCAAAACTGATTACACTTGCACAATTATAATGGAGTGTTAGATCGCATATATAACATAAAGATGTATTGGCAAAACTGTTTATATTCACAATTATAGTAGAATAAGAACACCAGTATGCATAGATGGCTAATATACAACTAAATATGTAGAGTGGTGAGTACTTTCATAATAGATTGCACAGTTTAAACAAACAGATATGCAGCAAATAGTTTTAGTTAATCGGGAAGTGCTGAATGCACTTGAAAATAAGCACTTATTTGTAGTTTCTCAGTAGGTATTTGGAAAACAGAGCAATTGCAGAAGGCCTAACTCACTGCAGCTTTGAGCAAACAAGCTTCTTTCAGGCTTCATCTTTAAAGACCCTGCTTCAGCACCTCCACTATGCCATTTGCCTCTTGCAAAGCCAAGGGTTTACAGCAAATTTCCAGAAGTCCTTCCTGGCTCCTGCTAAGGATAATGTTTTTCTCGGGTGCAGGCTCTAGACCATTGCTATGCTGGCATCCCTGCTGCCAAGAAAGGTTCAGACTCTAATCGTCTTTTTCTCAATCCCTTCTTCCTCAGGTCTTAGTTATGGCCAAGGAGTTTCTAAGAGCTGTGGTTTACATGGCTTCCACCATTACTATTCTCCTTCTAACCAGACTCCATATGAGAAAGCTTCAGTACTTCCTAAAGTCAGTATGGCTTCAACATCGTCATCCTTTGGACTTTCTAGTTCCTTTTTTTCCATGCCTCAGGCTAGAGCTTCAGTGGTGGTTTCATCAGCTGTCTCTCAACCCAGAGTTTCCCTTTAACCCCCCAGTCATCTCTCAGGAACATTTTGGGATGCCTCAGATGTGGGGTGAGGGGCTTCCTTTGGCCCTCTAAAGGTTAAGGGCCTTTGGTTCCTTCATCAGAGAGTAGACCATATTTGTATCAAGCAGATGAGAGCACTCCTTCTTGCTCATCAGGCTTTTTTTACTCTTTCCTTCCAGGGCCTCACAAAATCTTTACAAACAATACCACACTGTTGTCATACATCAGCAAGTAGGGGGGGGGGGGGCATGGTCTTCCCTCCAGTGCAAACTAGCTCTTTAGGTTTGGGATCTGGTTATCCAGTATCATTTAACTCTTCAGGCTATTTATATTCCTTCAGAAAAGAACCTTCTTGCAGATTGTCTGTGCTGGTCCATAACACAGACTCATTAGTGGATGCGCCACAGAGATATGTTTCTGGACATTGTCCACCACTGGTGTACTCCTAAGAAAGATGTTTTTGATTCCCACTGAAAAGACAGCTTCCTCTCTTTTGCATCAGAGTCCCACGTCCTCTGGCATGGAAGGTGGACACCCTCCTTTTTTCTTGGAAGGGGATGTTTCTGTATGCCTTTTGTCCCTGTCGTCTCACACACAGAGTCCTGCTCAAGATAGAATAGGACTCTCCCAAAATCCTATTAGTTACTCCCTTTTGGACCAGACAGCATTGGTTCCCTATTCTTCAGTGCCTAGCCAAGGGCAGTCGCCACAAGTTACCTCACAGGGTAGACCTACTCACATAGGATAAGGGGTCTCATCCATCCTCAGTTGTCCACTCTTCAACTGACACTGTGGGTGATAGGGTTTTGATCCCTTTTAGGCACTTTTTTTTCTGAACACGTGCTTCAGGTTCTGGAGGAGGCCAAGAAGCCTACTAACAGGAAATCTTATTTGTCTAAATGGAAGAGATTTTCTGTCTGGAGTCGTGCTCGTAACCAGGATCCACTTTATGTGGAAGTTCCTTTTGTTCTCTCTCTTATTTGTGTGAATTCCTCCACACTGAGTGGCATACAGTTCAGTTAAAGCTGCCTTTCAGCTATTTCTTCTTGTCTGGCTTTTACTCCTCCTTTGGTTTCGAGGTTTGAGGTCAAACAATTTCTTAAAGGCATTCTTTATGTTCGGCTTCGCAGGAAGTCTATTCCCCTTTCCTGGGACCTAAATTATGTTCTTGAAAAATTGTCTCAGGCTCCTTTTGAACCTGCAACTTCAGCTTCCCTGCAACTTTGTTCTTGGATGACTGTTATTTTATTGGCCCTTGCTTCAGCTAAAAATGTGTCTTTGCTTCAGACCTTTATGGCTGTTCCTCCTTTTTCAGTTTTTCATAGGGACAGGGTCTCCCTTCATACTAATCCTTCACTTATGTCTAAGGTGGTTAATAACTTGACTGTTAGTCTATTAATTTGCCCAGCTTTTCCTCTTCTCTGCAGTCTGCTAGTGAGAAGGTTCTTTACACTTTGGATTTACATTGGCAGCTCAGATAATATTTAGCTAAGACTAAGGCCATTCACAAGAGCAAGTTTGTTTCCTTTTATCCTAGATCTCTAGGTCTGGCTGTTTATAAGCAAACCATTTCATGTTGGATTTCCAAAGCCATTTCATTTTGTTACTTCTTTCATGGGAAAAGCCTTTCTGCTTCTGTAAAAGCTCATTCTACCAGGGCCGTGACTTCCTCTCATGTTTTTTTCAAGATATTGGATACCAGTTCCTTCCCTTAGGCTATTTGGACTTCTGTCCATACTTTCATTAAACATTATAAGCTGGATATGGTTTTCAGGGCAAGAGCTGGATTTGCCAGGACTATCCTGCATGGCTTTCTTGAGGGCTCTGCTGGAACTTCCTCCTCCCAAGTTTCCTATTGAGCTTTTATCCCCTCCCTTTAGTAAGAAATGCTGCAGGACTGATATGGAAGGACATAGTACAGTTGTGTAAAATCTTACTGTAACAGTAGATGTCTTTCCATTCACTGTTGCAGTATTCACTCCCTCCATCCTCCCACTTTTCTACTCCTTTTTTTTTTCTTTCTGGATGCACAGGTCCCACATTTTTTCTCCTTGGTCTGTTGTTCCTCCTGGGGCTTTTCAGTTCTGAGGTAGGTATACCTGTATGTCACCTTTATGCACTACGCCAAGAGTGAGGAGCATATGTGTGACATACTACATCCTACTAAAAAAAATTAGGCTTTGGTATACTGGCCAGACTTGGGGCTTCACCTAGCAAGGGATTCCCTTAGTAAGGAATATTGCAACAGTGAAGAGAAGGACATCTACTGTTATGGTAAGATTTTCCAGAACTGTACTTTCATTGGCTATTTTAGTTTAATACAAATCTTCAAGTTTTTAGCCAACTCTCTGATGTTATCTTTGATTTGATGCTTTTTAATCTGTTGTGTACTTTCAGGAGTTTTTCTTTCTTTTATATTAGTGTTGCTTATGTTGATGAACATCCAGGGCGGTTTGATTTTTACATTGTCATTGTATTTAGATCTGGTAGGGCATCTATACTTTGTGTTGCTACCTATTATGGCAAGTCTGGGGTGGTAGTGCTATGACTGAATTTTGAATCTTCATCATAGAATATGATAAAATTAGTACATTTGAAATCCTTGAGTTTTCAGAGATTAGTTTCAGTGGGTTTAGAGATTTTTAAGGTGAAGTTCACTAGTTATAATCCAAAGAAACCATGGAAGGAAGTACCAGGAGAGTATTACAGGATGGAACTATATTTTTAAGGACCACGTCAAGAATATTATGTCCTCTTGTAAATTTACCATTCTGGTCCAGAGTTTTGTTTATCAATTCTGAGAAATTCTGGGCATATCCCACATTGTAGGTATAGGTACTCCAGTTTATTAAGTCTCCCAAAATAATGTAACAGTAAGGTCATATGACCATTTTGATGCTGTTCATTTATGGTAGTTGTTGTTACTCATGTGCAGCATTTAGTACATTTATGTTAAATTCATTTCTTCATGTAAAGACTGCTAGTATCTTCAGTCCTTTATTAGAAACTGTGCTGTAATACATGGGGTAATTTTAAATCTGAATTCTGCTAGTAGATTTATATCAATTCTTATACCATCACAAATGCAATAAAGATGTATCTACAGCACTGATTCAAAAATCAGTTATTGTTTCATCAGCACACTCAATTGCCATTTTCTTTTAATATTTTAGTATCTCACTAACAAGTTTATCTTTCAGTGCATTCTACAGTGGATCATTTTGTAGTAGTTTCCCTTCAACAACTATAGTGGGGTTGTTTGTATTATTTCTGATTGAGCTGAAAGGCCTGAATAAAGTGGGTCAAAGTTAGGGGTAGTACATCACATGGAAGTATTTCACATTTGTCTTGTCAATATGTCTCATTACATTGTAGACACAAGCAATAAACCACACCAGTAATTGCATGACTGATTTCATACAAATATGTAAAATATACGCAGTCTGGGAATATTCTGTGACCATGTCTGCAAGGTCTGTATATCAATTTCAAATAATGTATGGAAAATTGATTTGATAGTGGCTAGATACATTGTAGATAATATAGTGTGCACATTTTAAATTATAAGCTTTAAGGAAAACCTGTAATTTTGCCCAGACTAATGGTGATTAACTATAACAAATTGCTTCCCTTTAACATATTCCTAGAACCATATATTGCAGTCTTCAATACACTAATGTGAAAGTCAAGGACAGAGGCATAGCCGGTTTAACCAGCACCCTGGGTAGTACCATGAACTAGTACTCCACCTCCTCAGCTCTTCAAGTGAAGAGCCAAAAAAAAAAAAAAAACACTTCATCACTTACTTCTCTGTAAAAGGTCAGTTGCTACATTTTAAGTGATTAGCTTATTAAAGTAAGATCTTCACTCTCCCCAGCTCTTCTGTTGAAGAGTTAGGAAAACAAAAAAGAGGTTCCTTCTACTGGAACATGATACTTCCTCCTCCCTCCTGTTCTGGTCATTCAGTTCCTTTTTCTGTGCTCTGCTCCCAACCCTCCTTCAACTTATTCCACTAAATAATAATAATAATAATAATAATAATAATAATAATAATAATCATAATAATAATAATGTCTTTATTTAAACTGTAGCAAACTGTTTGCTATTGCGTTCATGTTTTAGTTAAAATATATCTTTTTAAACTGTAGCAAACTGCTTGCTACAAGTGTAACATGCCGTTGCTACAATCTATACTATGCCTCCATGGAGCATTACAGCCCTCAAGCTTTTGTTAAAATGAAAAAAGAGATTTTTTTTAACTTTTAAACTGTAGCAAACTGCTTGCTACAATGTAGTAAGCAGTTAATACAGTTTAGACCATACACAGAGAGCTACATCACTCAGGTATGACTGCAAATGCAATAACAGCTTTTAAAAGCTGGTATTGCATTAAAGAGAGATTGAGATTGGCTATCGAGCTCCCCCCAATGCTTTGCAGCCAGGGCAGTTGCCCCTCTCACCCCAGCCTAGCTACACTACTGGTGAAGGACACTTAGTTGTTCAGTTCAGAAACACTAAATGCATTTTATAACTGTTTTGAAGCCTTTCAGAGTTAAGAGCTCTAACAATCAAACAAGAAATACTTGTCAGTACTGAATGTTGACTTGCACTTCAGCTAAACTACAGCAATAGTAGCTAAATTTTCATTAAAATGAGAGTAAGATGGCAAATAGAAATTGAAGTCGAAATCAATACTTACTATTCAGTGCATTCAAAATGTTTTGATATAAAAGGGTTATAGTTGGTGGATACATTCTTCCTAATGTGATGCATGTTTTTCTTTCATATTTCCATCCAAGTGAGGTAATAAATGTGCAGCTTAAAAAATAAAGGCACTGAACAGTACATCACATTCCACATAACGTTATTGCAGCTTTACTAACCTGATATTTAGTGAAACATTGTTGCATTTTGAATTAAGATTACTTTTATACACAATTACACTGCTACTTTATATTTTAATTCTTTTATTCTGCAAATGCTGTCTTGTTATTTCAGTTTGCTTGCATAGTTTTAATAAAATGGCCTGACTTCTATAAAGGCATGGTGTGCTTCTTAATTATTAGAAGACTGCCAGTTGATGGAGGTACTATTTTATGTAAAAATTTGCACACTGATCAACAGCTTAATTTCAGCTCTCCCAGTGTGAAAAAAGAAACTGAGAGATAAGGGCCAATAATTCAGCCTATTTTAGTAAAATTCAGTTACTGGCTAGTAAGTACACTGCCTGGATGCCAGCAAATATAAAACTTAAGGAGCCTGTGAAAAAATCAACTAGAAAAAGTGAAGGAAAAAAAAACTGATTACAAAGAATCCTGCAGCTGTTCTGCAAAAAGTAGTTCAAGCTCCAGCTTTGGTATAAGAGATTGTTCGAAGAATTTATTGGATAAAATAAGTCAAATGTGCTCAGATCTAAATGGAGCTTTGAAGGATTATATAAATTCAAATAACAGCTAGAAAAAAATAAAGAATCTTTAAACAGCTATTCAGATGAACTGACAGTAATGCTGGAATCAGAAGTTGAAATAAAGAAAAGGCTGGCTGAGTATGAGGCCACTCAAGAGGAGCTGTTTCACAAATGATGGAGTTAGAGGGCAGAGTACACAGAGAAACTCTCAGATTTTTTGCCATACTAGAGAAACTGTAAGAAACAGACTATATTAATTTTATGAATGCACAAAAAAGTGTCTAGACTAGTATTTCAGAGCAGGATTTGTTAACTGAAAGGGCGCATCATGTGTATGCTCCAAACCTGGCTATGAAAAAGCCACCAAGACCTGTGTTTGTAAAGATGCACTCATACCAGCAGAAAGAGATGATCCTGTAAAAAAACTGTGGCAGAAGTGCAAAATATTGAAAATTAGAGACAGGAAAGTGTTTTGGTTAAATGAGTATTCAGTGTACACTAGGCAGAAAAAAGTAAATTTATTCAAGCAATCATGGAATGTCAAGAGGCAATTGTGAGATTCAAGCTGGTACATCCAGTTGTATTCAGAATATTTTTTTCTTGGAGGCTCAAAGTAGTTTTGTTTGGAACAGGCTAAAGAGGAAATGCAAAACCTTGTCCAACAAAAAGTTCAAACAAACAAGGACCCTGCTTCTCATTCTTGTGATAACAAAGCTCATAGAGTGTGTTGGTCAGTGAAACATTTTCCAATGTTCCAAATGAAAATGCTTGAGAGACAGAAAAAACACAGGAGTTGACTAGAGGAATCAGGAGTACCTTGGACTTGAACTGGAGTTTGGGGTTGGGAGAAAGAAAAGAACAGGAAGAAGAACAGCAACACTATAAATATGAGACTATAAAGCATACATCTGATGTCTGAAATATGGTTTTACAAGAAAAATGGAAAGAGAATGCTTTTTTTGTTAACATTGTTAAACTTGTTTGGGACTGACAGGCATGTGCCTCACTTTGTTATTGATATTTGGATGGACATTAAGAGGAAAAAAGAATAAGTAACTGTAAGTAAAACAATTTTTGGTCTTAACAGTATTTGTATAAAGCATTTCATGATATACATTCCATGTTATATAGTGAAAGCATTTTAGTGATTGTTGTGTTTGATGAAAATATTAAAGTAAACAAGTACTTTTTTCTTTTCTGGTTTTAGGAAATATAGGCATTACAATTTAGAAAAAAAAAAGCCTGGATATAAACATATTTGAGTTAATGGGCTGTAATCTTGGGCTGTTGAGGTGGATGGTTGGTTGTAATAGTGCACTGAATATAATATATAATGTAATACCATATACTATGATATATACAATATATAATACAATACATGTAGGGTTGAAATACTTTCTACTTTTTATAGGTGACTGTATGGATTAACACACTTGGCTTTTTTTTATTAATGAAAGACCATAATGCTATGAATACTTTTCCTTTATTAAATAAATGATTATTCTTATTTGAGAAGTACAGTCTGCTCTTATGTTCTCATAGAAACAAGCTGACAAGGTAAAGGCAAATTGAGAGGTCTGGGCATTGTTTTCTGAGGGAAATGAAAAAATAAAAGGTGCACATACAAGTAGCTCAAAAAATTAATACTGTTTGAAATTATAGAAACCGAATAAGAGCAGTTTTTTGGTAACTAAATACTTTAAAGCATTTACTAGAACAATATATAATTTACTTTTATATAAAGATAGCCAGTGAACGTTTTCCTTAAGACTTAAAGTTAATGGTTTCTGAAAGCATATAAGCTGTTTTTCACATCTTAGGTGGGAATAAAGACAAGATAAGAACAGATGCCAATAAGTGTAAGTAGGAATGCAGGCTGTAATATGCACTTTTGCATGGATACCCTTAATTATAGGTCGGTTAATGTTTGTGGATGTAACTTTAAATTTGGGACAGCTGTTTCTTTTCAGGAGGGTTAAACATTATTTGAAGATGTACAACATTTTGTGTATTTGTTTTATGTTAATAGGTTATGGGGTGTTCTGCTTGTTTTTTGAGGATTTTCATTCAAACAAAAATTCTTGTAAAAATGACATGGTCAAATGGAGATGGCAAGAAACAACTATATACAGACTTGACCTGACAAAAATGAGTAAGTGCATGTAACACAAAAGTTCAAAACTGGAACTCAAAAACCTGTCATATATAATTGGTGGGAATAATAACTTATTATTATAATGACTAAACTAAACATATCATTTTGAAATGTAAATGCCCTCACAGATACAGGTTAAAAGGTAGCAGTATTGAATTATATTATGAAATGCATAGTGCAAATAGCAATACTACAGGAGACACACTTGGAAATAAGTGAGCATGTGAATTTGATAAAGAAAGGATTTCAGGATGGATATTCATAAAATAGGGACAAAATAAAAGGGGGGTACCATTACTAATTGTTAGAGGAGCTCCAATAGTGATAGAAGATGATAAAAAGATAATAAATAAATACACAAACTCTGAAAATCGAGCACAAAAGGTTCTTGATAAATTACAAGTAGGCGACCCAATATACTACGAATCACTTTATTATAAAAACAAAACAATTTAGCGCTTTCATCCACTCACCATGTGGACTTCATCAGAATACTATTCAATTACACATAACTGTTTAAATACCAGTTCATTTTGGCACCAATGTGTTTAACCAATAAAAACCATTAAAAACTTTAAAGTGATACCTAATGCTTTTATCACTTATACAATATATAATATATAAATTCTAAAAAGCTCATTACAAGCATTGATGCAGTACATAAAATTTAAACAATTAAATAAAGAATAATAAATAAATAAATAATGTACTTTGCCATTATTTCATGGTCCTAGCCTACTGCATCATAAACGTACCTGCATTATAGGCTTAATGGGGATATTGTCATTCAATTCGGGGGGGGGGGTTGTGGCTTCGAGAAACAACTGCCACTTCACTTCTGTCTCCCCCAAAATGGCCTTGATGTTACCTCCCCTTGGGTTAATACAAACTATCTCCAGTATACCAAACTTAAAGTTGTGATTTCCCCCCCTACATGCTATATGTCTATATAGGGCATTATTGTGGTCTTTTTTCCTGATGTTATATAGATGGTCATAAATTCTATTCTTAAGACATCTATCAGTTTTACCCACATAATACCCCGGGCACTCTGGACATTTAGCCATATGCCATGTGTTTGGTGTTACAGTTGCTCTGTTTGAACGTGACCTTTGTCTTATTGACATTTTCCAAAATGACACTCTCAACTTCAAGTATGGAACTGCATTGTTTGCAATTTCCACACTTACGGGTATGTCCTATCCTGTTGTACTTTCCCCTATATTCACTGTTGTTCTCAAAATTACTTTTTAAATTCCTCCCCATCTTATACACAAAGGTGGGTATCTCATCTATAACATGACTAATATCCTCATCTGCCTTAAGAATATTCCAATTGTCACAAATAAGACATTTAACTTTGTTTACATGGGGACCATATTCCAATATACATGCTCGATTATACTGTGAATTGTTATGTTCCCTACTTGATTTGACTTGCGTAATACCAGTCCCTAATATAGGTTTGTATTTATATAAACAACAAAGACTATCAGACTATCAAAATCTAAACTAACTAGAGACATTAGAGACTATGACCACAAGAGGGCGTTTGTATTTCCTAGCTATCAAAGAAACAGGAGAAAGAGTGTCTCTTTTCAAAAAGGAAATCCTGCTTCAGAAAAATATGCCAGTAAGAACTTCCTGTCTGGTGAAAGTGGAGCGTCTTCATGGGAAGAAGATGACAGAGAAACTTTTCCTAGACTGCCAGTTGCAGCAAACCCAGAAGCATTTCATAAAACCTACTCAGAATCGAATGGACATTATACCAATACCAGGAAAAGGGGCTGGAACAATCCAGAACGCCAGAGAGACTCGGGCGATGGACAACATAAGAAAGGTAGATGGACATAACTTACATAGTAATTATGTTGTTAACTTGTCCAGTTATAAACTAGACAAGATAGAAATGTCTGTTTTAGAGAAGGGTTTAAAATTTGTCCCCACATGCTTACCCAAAAGTATGAGGTTAAAACTGAATTGTTCCAACTATGCCGAAAAATGCATTTAAAGGAACACTTCTTTAGATTAAATAAAGCAACTGAGTTAGATACTAACTGTGATGTTTTACTTTCATTAGATAGTGAAACAGAAAGTGAAGAAAGTTTTTATTCATGTGCATCGGGTAGTGAAGATGAAAATAATGCTTATGACTTATTAAATACACATATGCTTAAAGATAATAACTATTTTTTACCTCCATGTAAAAATTCTAATATAGTACGTTTTGAATCTCTACTGAATACAATGTTAGAAAAGGAAATAGAGAGCTTTATGAATAAAAAGCATATTTATAATCTAACAAAATTGGAATGGGAAAAGTTGCAACAACTGAGTAAAAACTGTAATATAGTCTTTAAACAAGCAGACAAAGGGGGAAAATTAGTTATATTAAATTCTCATGATTATTATAGTATGTGTATGCAACATCTAGATAACAACAATGTATATTGTAAAACTAACATTAATCAGCTATGTCAAGCAGAAAAAGATTTTGAAAAATTATTACAGAAAGGTGTGAGATTACACTATCTAAGTCAAATGGATATAAATAGAAAAATAAATGTAAAGAATAGAAAAATTGCAAAATTCTTTTGCCTACCTAAAATTCATAAAGATCTGAACCACCACCTGGTCGGCCTATTGTGTCAGCTTTTGGATATTTTACTTACAATCTTTGCACCATGTTACATGAAATATTGATAAAGAAAGTTCTGTTGTTACCTTCTTATATACAAGATTCATATGATTTCCTAAGGAAAATAAAAGATATATATTGGGGTGAAAATATGTACTTTATTACGGTGGATGTAGAGAGTCTCTACACCAATATTTCCCATATTTTGGGCTTGGAAGCTATAAAATTCTTTTTGAATGATAGTTCTAAAACATATTATGTCCTGGAACTGGTAGAATTCTGTTTGAAAAATAATTTTTTTGAATTTAATGGCACTGTTTATAGACAAGTTACAGGTACTGCTATGGGGGCAGCGTTTGCACCAGCCTATGCTAACCTGTTTATGGGGCTATTTGAAAATGAACACCTTTATAGGTTGCCTTTCTTTCAAAATAATGTTCTAAGGTATTTTAGATTTATTGATGACCTAATTTTCATTTGTCATGGGGATTGGGATACATCAGATAACTTCATTGATGAATTAAATAATAACAGATTTGGTATAAAATTTAGTGACATACAAAAAGGAAATCAGGTTAACTTCTTGGATATTTCGCTTAGGGGCAATAATGGCTTTCCCATATATACTAGTATTCATAGAAAATTTGATGAAATAAGCTGGAAAATGTGGGAGATAGTTGCCATCCCCCCCATACGTTGTCAGCCATCCCCTATGGGGAATTTTTGAGAATAAAAAGACTCAATTCTGATATTGATATGGCCTTTAGGGAGGCCTATAAAGTGGCCGAGATATTCAAAACTAGAGGGTATAACCCAGATGATGTAGAAAATAGCTTGCATAGAGCCTTTAAACAGAGTAAGGGCACTATTAGACAAAATAACTATGAAAGTAGCAATAAATATGGGACTGAACAGGAGAGAATGTTTTTTGTTACAAAGTACACTAACTTCTCTACGATTGGTAATAAAATCATTATGGAATATTGGAATTTTATTAAAAAGATATAACATCACTGAAAAATATAAAATTAATGACATCATATAGAAAGGGGAAAAATATACAGGACTTTCTGATACACAGCATTTATAAAAAGCCTTGTACTAATGAATTAAATGTTGTGAAGAATTTGGGAACATTCCCTTGTGGAAAATGTGCTATATGTAAACATGTTGTAAATGAAGTGAATAAAATAAATGGCAAAATTTTTGATACAAAAGGCAAATATACATGTATGAGCAAAGGTGTTGTGTATGTCATATTCTGTGATTGTAACAAATACTATATTGGAGAAACAAAAGAATGCTAGCAGATAGGATAAAAGAACATATTAGAGATGTTAAAAATAATAAAATTACTAGTCCTATTGCTGAGCATTTTAACTCAGTACACCATGGAAATATTGAGAATATAAAAGTGTCTGTTCTGGAACATGTTCCATTATATTATAATGATGTTGATAGGCAAAAAATATGTTAAGACAAAAGGAATGCATTTTGATTATGAAATTTGGGACTTTGCATCCACATGGAATGAACAGAGAATGTAACTGGCAATGTCTTGTTTAAGACTATGACTTTAAATATATTCAAGCTATGTGATTTGATAGTTTAATTATGTAATTGATTGATTACTTGTTTTTTGTATATATTGCAAGTGTTTTATGAGTTTTACTGTTTTACTCTGTAAAGGCTGTTGGCCGAGGCGCTAGAGAAGGAACTGTTCAACGAAATAAATTTTATTGGAAGGTAGAGCTGGGACTCACTGATAGTCTTTGTTGTTTATATATATACATCTTGCTTGCTGTTGTTTTAATAGGTTTGTATTTGTTACCCCATTCTTTTATAACAAATCTTGTAACATGATCTATCAGGCCCCTAGGGTATCCTCTTTCTTTAAATAGAGAACCAATATAATCCATTTCCTGTACCATATCATCATAACACAATGTCATTCTGGCAGCTATAATACACTCCCCTTTAAATATATTCTGCATGTGTTTCCTAGGATGGTTACTCCTGTATTCTAAATAATTATTACTAAAAGTATCCTTCCTATAGATACAAGATTTGAAACCAGCGGGGGTGTTGACCATATATGTGTCCAAATAAGCTATGCCTTCAGTGTTAACACTGTGTAAATCTAAGAAAGACACTAGTACTGTTTAAATATCCAATGAAATGCTCTATCATCTCTAGGGGGCCATCCCATATGATAAAAATATCATCCAAAAACCTTGTATATAATCTGATGTTGTTATAATAATTGCTGTTAAATACATGGTTTTCTTCCCAATCTAACATTACAAGGTTAGCAAATATTGGGGTGCATGCCTCCCCCATGGCCACACCTTTAATCTGCCTATAGTGTTCACCTTCATAGAATATAAAATTATTCTCCAACACTAATGTCATACAATCCACAATAAGACTGGTCCGGTCCCATCCTATACCAGCATATTTTCTAATACTATTACAAAATCCATCCAGACCTTCCTGTTTTGGTACACATGAGAAGAGGTCCACTACATCTACAGTGATCAAAGTTAAGTCCTGTTTCCATAAATTAGTTGTCAATCTGCTTAAAAAAGCCCAATAATCTTTTACAATATGAGGCACTTTATCATATTTGTGTTTCAGCCAGTGATCTATAGCTACCACTATAGGGAAGGATTTAGAATGACCGCCCCAAATAATGGGTCTAAATGGAGGGTTTCTAGTGTCCATATGAACCTTAGGCATACCTACTATTGTAGCTAGTTTAGGAAAATCCACCTTTGTAAATTATAGACATCTGGTTATCCTGTTATCAAGTAAATATTCTTCCAAATACATATCTATGCATCTATATGCTATATGTACTTCATTGATACAGTTTCATAATTTCCTGTTATAAGATCTCATACATCTTGTTAACATATTCCAAATAATCATATATTACAACTCCTCCACCCTTATTGGGCATCATAATCCTAATATTACAATCAGATTTCAGCTGTTTCAATTTTGCTGTTTCCTCATAAGTTAAATTGCTTCTGAATCTGTTACCCTTAATATTCAGTTGTAATTTATAAATTTCTTTTGTAACCACTTTCTCATATGTAGCTATGCTGGGGTGTGTGGGCAGAACAAAGGTACTTTTTTTCTAACCTTACTAGTTGTAGGGGGGGATTACCTTTAAATATAATGGCCAAGTTCAACTTCCTAAGGAATAGTTTTAATTCTGTTAAGTAATATTCTGTCCAGGGAGATAGTAATCTCTCCTTTGACAATCATATTGCCAAAGTAGTTAGGAAATCCTTCTATGTGACCCATCTAATTATTAATGGGTTTGCATTTGGAAATAAAGAGGTTATAGTGTCCCTCTACTCATCACTCATCAGACTCATCATAGAGTACAATGCCCCATTTGGGGTGTACCTCACAAGACACTTCCAATAGCTGGAAAGACCACAAAAGCACCTCACCAAGAGGACTACTGGCCTGAAACATATGTCCTATGCAGCCCGACTGAAAAAACTCCGGCTGTACTCAATGATATATTGCTTACTCAGAGGTGATCTCTGTCTGACTTACAAAGCCATGTCCAACTCAGAATTGATGGACATGCTCCACCTAAAAAAATCCAAGTCACTGCGAGCCACGTGCTCTAGTGAGCTAAGCCTTCCCACAACAATAAATAGAACATGCTGGGGGGATAGATTCCTGTCAGACTCCCCATGCTTTGGAACAAAATTCCTAACTACATTAGGCACAGCCCCTCACTAACACTCTTCAAGAGAAGCCTTGACGAGTGGATGGGTAACAGAAAATACACCCCTGGGATCACTTCATTGCCTCTGCTTGACAGAGGCTCAGTTAATTAATCAATGGGGCGGTAAAAGCCGACACACTCTGGCTAAGCTTATAAATGTCCTCAGGTAGATAGCCTAGTACCTACCTATGAACCTTTTAATTATCTACCAAGTGAAATCGTGTCCTAGGTATGAATTTCATACCCCTGGAAAAAAGTTTGATGTGTTCTTTATCTGTTACCAGGCATAGCTTATTTGGACACATATATAGTCAACACCCCCACTGGTTTCAAATCTCGTATCGATAGGAAGGATACTTTTAGTAATAATTATTTAGAATACAGAAGTAACCATCCTAGGAAACAAATTTGGAATATATTTAAAGGGCAGTGTATTAGAGCTGCCAGAATGACATTGTGTTATGATGATATGGTACAGGAAATGGATTATATTGGTTCCTTATTTAAAGAAAGAGGATATCCTAGGGGCCTGATAGATGATATTACAAGATTTGTTACAAAAAAATGAGGTAACAAATACAAACCTATATTAGGGACTGGTATTACTCAAGTCAAATCAAGTACAGAACATAATGATTCACAGTATTATCGAGCATGTATATTGGAATATGGTCCCCATGTAGATAAAGTTAAACATCTTATTTGTGACAACTGAAATATTCTTAAGGCAGATGAGGATATTAGTCATGTTATAGATGAGATACCCACCTTTGTGTATAAGATGCAGAGGAATTTAAAAAGTAATTTTGAGAACAACAGTGAATATAGGGGAAAGTACAACAGGATAGGACATACCCGTAAGTGTGGAAATTGCATACAATGCAGTTCCATACTTGAAGTTGACAGTGTCATTTTGGAAAATGTCAATAACACAAAGGTCACCTTCAAACAGGGCAATTGTAACACCACACATGTGATATATATGGTTAAATAGAGTGTGGGGGGATCATAACTTTAAGTTTGGTATACTGGAGATAGTTTGCATTAACCCAAGGGGAGATAACATCAAGGCCATTTTGGGGGATAAAGAAGTGAAGTGGCAGTTGTTTCTCAATGCCAACCCCCCCCCCCCCAGATTGAATGACAATATCCTTATTAAGCCTGTATTGCAGTTATGATGTAACAGGTTAGGACATTGAAATAACAGCAAAGTACGTTATTTATTTATTTATTATTCTTTATTTAATTGTTTAAATTTTATGTACTGCATCAATGATTGTAATGAGCTTTTTAGAATTTATATATTGCATATTGTACAAGTAATAAAAGCATTAGGCATCACTTTAAAGTTTTTAATGGATTTTATTGGTTAAACCATTTTGTGCCAAAATAAACTGGTATTTAAACAGTTATGTGTAATTGAATAGTATTCTGATCCACATTGTGAGTGGATGAAAGCGCTAAATCATTTTGTTTTTATAATAGTGATTTGTAGTGTATTGGGTCGCCTACTTGGAATTTATCAAGAAACTTTTGTGCTCAATTTTCAGTGTTTGTGTATTTATTTATCATTTTTTCTGAGTTGGAGTACAGAAACACTCATTCTTTAAAATGTTATGATAAAAAGATAGTAATTGCAGATTAGTGGCAATAAGGGCCTACTGACAAAGAAAGGGGATTAAGCTAGCATGCATTTATATTCCACCCAAAATTGTTGTTATGGAGCTTAAGAAAATTTTGGGAGCAATAATCCGCTTTCTGGAACTTGATTTGCAGCAGCGAGAATGTATTTGTACATATTATTCTCCAAGGTACAATAACTGGGCTAGACTAGACAGAAATTATATTTCACAGGAACATCAACATTTAATTGAAAACTTCAACACATATCCAATAATTTTCCAGGTCATGCAGCATTAATAACTAGAATAAAAATGAATGTTAATGAAGTACAAATTACATTGTTATTCCTCACCTACCTGTTAAAATAGAGGAATTTAAGGAATGATTATTTGAAATTATTCAAGAGTTACTAAGAAAGATAGAAATCTCGTAAGAAGTTATAGCTAGTGAGTAAAATAAAATGAAAGTAAAGTTTAAAAATAGGGTATAAATAAAATAGAGGTATGGTTCAGAAGTAGCAAGAATTACTTAGAGGCTAAAAAAAAGGTTAAAGTAATGCAGAATAAGGGGGATCAATTGATCCAGAACAGGCACAATTGTAGAGTGCTAAAGAGAAAATAAGGGAGTATCTGAATAATATGAATGTGTTTAGAAAGATTGCTGTTAAATAACTGTTTTTGATAATGATTCCAAAAGCACAAAAGCATTTAACACAAAGAATTAGGCAACAGAATGCAGAAAGGGATGTTGCCAAACTTAGGGAGCCTGTAACAAGAGGTGTTAGAAAAAGTTTGTATCCTAAATTTTGTTATGCAGCATTCTTTGACATCTAAATTACCAGTCACATAGTTTTAATAAGAAAATAAGTGATTTTGCTAAAGTATGCAAGATGTGCTTTGTTGTTGTCTTATTAGCCAGATATGCTTTTTCTGCATCATGATTTAAAATTATTGTTTCAATAAAATTAGTGAGCCCCTCATCTTTTCAAATAGAAAAAAATGATTACATTGGTTAATATGGATTATGAAAAGTTATACAATTAAATAAGATTGATGGAAATGTGTGAACATTTGATTGAGCAATAAAAATAAGTGTTTGGAAAGAGACTATTATGAGAAAAATATGGAAAATAAAATGAGTGTCAGAAATGGAAATTTGAAAAGATTATTAATATATTTAGACATCATAAAATAAGTTGATACATTTGACCATACTGAATTAATGTAGATTTTAAAATAAAAGGTAGAGAAGAAAAGATGATGTAATTGGATAACTTAAGGAAAAAATAATGAGTGTCAATGTGAATTAAAACTTGTAACCACAATAAACGCACTGCAGGAGTAAAGCCAAACGCCGGACTTCCAACCGTTTAAAACGGTTGGAAGTCCGGATTTCAGCTTTAATCCTGCAGTGCGTTTATTGTACATAACTTAAGGAATTACAGAAATTCAGCAACTAGGTGAAACTCATTTTCACCTCCTCCCTGTCCTCAGCCTTCAAAATGCACCTCCCTGAAAGACTATTAAGATCTAGCAAAACCTAATAGAACTGCATAAACCTACTCGTCCCTCAGGCAAAAATCTCCTATCCTTCACCCTCACACGTCAATGGAACTCCCTACTTCCATCCATCCATACCACTGCAAACCTCTCTTCCTTTAAAAGCGCACTCCACTCACACCTTGTATCTTAGTGGGAATGCTCCTGCTCCCACCCCTCTTAATCTCTTCTCCTCTCTTCATCTCGGTCTTCTCCGATTCCATACATGGTTTTAGCAGGAACCAATCCATGTGTAAACAACTACTCTAGATTTACAAATGCTGACACTTTTATCTCAGAAATGGTCTCTATTAAATGAAATATTTTATCTGTAATTAGTATAACCAAAACTTTGTCATTTTTTGCTTTGGAAATTGTATGTTTAAATGCAATGTTTTGCTAGTATTTTTGTACTTACTATAACAAAAGCTTTGATTGTAATTTTTGTTTGTAATTATTTTTTTGTTTTTGGAGCTTTTTCTCCCTAAAACTCCATTGTAAAAGGGTCTTCTAGGCCCAATGGCCTATCCTGGTAAACCAACTGGAAATAAATAAATAGGTCAATGGTTAATGGTAGTATCAGGCAGGAATGTGAAATTAAAAGGTGAAGAAATCACGGCTGTTATATAATTCATTTTGTTTTTGAGCTTCCATGAATGGCACACATGTGTGTATGGGTATTATATGAGAATTGTGTTCCCTTTTCTGCTCCATTTGGCAGATAAAATAGTTTTAATAAAAAAAAGATAAGTTGCACCCACATAATAACTTTCATGTGGTGCATGCAAGACAAAGCATAATCACAGTGACAGTATAGAAGACAATTGTATGTAGAAGTGTGTATGTCAGTTACTAGAAGAAGGGCAAAAAAAAACTACCAAAAACCATCATAGCTGCCAGGGACAGTCAAAAACAGATAAGAAAAATATCCTTATGGCTGCCATCATGACAGTGATGCTAAAACTGAATCATACTCTGGTGAGGAGAAGTGAAAAGATATGTTGTGTTGGTAATCAGGCAAACGGTGAAGAAAAAGATACATATATAGTTGAGTAGTATGAGATATTGTTCTCCATAAATGTATAAAGAAGTAAAGATTTGGAGTTAGAAGACATATAAATTAGACTAAGATGGTGATACTTAGAATAGTTGGGGGTATTACAGAATTTGGGAATAAAGATGGCACTATAAAAGTGGGGCTGTATCTTAGAATAAACAGAAAGGAGCAATCAATCCAGAGCTTATTCAAACAACACTGTGTTAGTTTGTGTTGCCTGGTAAGATATTTATTTTGATGTATATTTTATTTTTTACCACTGCTTCACTTTTTTAGGAAGAAAGGGATAGCTTATAAACAAGAATATTTACTTTGATTTTTATTTTGTTGTATTACCTCTAATTTTCACTGTTTTTTGTTAGAAAGGGATAGATTTTAGGCAAACTCTAGCCATCCCATGGGTCATAGATATAAATTCACATAGATTGCAGAGAGGATAATCCAGAGTTTATCTGAAACAATCCTGTGCTGGTTTGTAATTTATTGCTCTTTGATGTTAAAAAGAGGTGAGACTGCAAGCAAAAGTGAGCAGAAGCTACTGCGAGCATTTGCATATGATGTAAAAGAATTCCAGCTTTAGAGTGACTTTCACAAATGGTAGTAAGAGCAGCTACATTATTCGTTTTAATTTAATATTTAGTTGTATGTTGTTTGTGTGATTTTTTTCTCATAGAAGTTGATGTAAAATCTCTTTGATTTATGTTGTAACTGATTTTGATTATCCTTTTCTTTTTGAACTCTCTATTTGTGGCTGAAAAATGGATTCTTTAAATGAATATGTCCTTAATGATTTGCTAAAGCTAAAGTATCTTGTACAGTGTACTAAATGCTATGTATATTTAAAGGTAGCATGTGATAGCATTGGTGGTCTGTGTTCCTCATATCAAAAGTTAGAAGATTTGCTTACCATTATTAGTAATAAATCTAGACTGATGAATACTGCAGTTGTGTAAATGGCACCGATTGAAGAACTGTTATATATATTTATGACTGGACTGATGAGATAAATAGCGAAAAGCAAGTAGAACGCGTTTAGGAGCAGAAGTGTTTATCATCAGTAAGGATAACGCAACACTTACTGAACAAGATAATACCACTGTCAGCTTTGGAATTCTGGATACAAGTATTCTGCAGTCTGAGGGTTCAGAGCATAAAGAAGAAAATAAAAAAAAGGAAATAAAGGACAAAGTTCACAACAAATAAGGATGAAAAAGAAATGGATTAGTGTCTATAATGCAGAGAGAATACATACTGAAAAGAACAATGGTTTGTTATGTAACACACAGATTACAGGGGATGATGATATTTTTTTTACCAGAAAAATGCATCATTTTTCAAAAAGAGAATATAAAAAAAAGAGTCAAGGGACACGGAATAAGAAAAAAAATCAAAATTGAACATGGAAGGATAAAAGAACATTATTTTAAGAAAAAAGGACAAAGGCAGATGTTGACAACATGGCTCAAGCTATGGATGTAAAAAACAGATGGATGACAATTGTATGCTTGCTTTTTGGGTAATAAGCAATGAAAACATGTCGCCTCACAGCAAAAGCTTCTCCCGTTCGATTCTCGGCTGGAGCGCCTTCTGTGTGAAGTCAGAATGTCGTTCCTGCAGTCGAGTGGCTTTTGAAAGACATGCATGAATGGGCGTGCCTTCGTTGAAGGTCGGGCTGGCACCACAGCACCATAAAAATCAACTGCCAATCATTAGTGGACCAGAGTTCTGCTGTGGCAACCCCTAACCGGGAAAAGCCGAAAGAAAAACAACAAGACTTATGGTGTCGGAGATAATTCCTTTGTAACAATTGATAGAGCAAATATTATTTAATAATTGAATTGGAAGTTGATTCTTCAGATCTGCTCATAAAAAAATATTCCTGTAAATGGAGATTTGGTTATTAAAAGAACTGATACTTGTATTTGCAGAGAATATGCCTGCCAGGAGCAAAAATAGAGGATGTGAGAAAGGCCTTGGAATGTCTTAATGTTAGGAACTATGGATATGTTTTTATTCATGTTGGTATAGATGAGTCCATATCATTTTGTTGAAAACACAAACCAATGAATACCAATTCATCGAGCTCAATAAATCAAAAGCTAAATTCAGCAAATGATCACTTCCACAATTTTTCCACCCAGGAAACTAACTAATGGACCAACCTAGTGACCATCACAAGAAACGGATAATTTCAAATCCACCCAAGTAGTGAGCTGTGTCCCTCATACCCCCCCCAACTAAATATACCAACTCTGAGTCGGAACTACAGTGGGGAAAAGGTCAAATTCCAAATGATGGCCAGATAGTTGGTTTGCCTAGGGGAAAAATTGCAGAAGTGATTGTTCACTGAATTTAGCTTTCAATTTATTGAGTTCAATATATAGGGATGCAATGGTTTGTGTTTTCGACAAAATGAAGTATATCTGGTACAGATTATCTCATCTACAAGGACTCTATGTTATTAGGGAACTTGCATCCCTATTAGCATAGCTTGTACAGGCATTAGGACATATTTTTCACAAATCACATATAGAAAGGAGAGACAGATCATCATGGAAGTGTTTTTTGGGTAAATACTTACATGAAAAAGGTCTGTTTAAAAATAAAAATATGTAGAGCATCCAAGGCTAATTTTGGGCACACATGTTTAGGCAGGATGGTGTGCACTTGTCAGAATCAGGGAAGAAAATTTTTGCAGCAGATATTTTGAGATATATAACAAATGCAAATCAGGAGTTTTGCTAGGCTGAAAATGTACAAATAGCAACATTTGCATCTCTGATGACTGTTAATGCTAGAAATGTTAATAATATTTTTTTCATTGGAAAATGTTCTCTGTTCTCACAAGATTGATTGTTATTTGTGAATCATGGTTAAAGCACAAATAACTGGAAAGCAGTTCTGTCAGGATATAAATGTTATTACTGTAACAGACATTCTAACAAAAAATCGGGTGGAGGTATAATGATAGGGATTAAAGATTATTATGAGATCTGTGATTATTACATGTTCAGTGATGACACTAATACTGTTGATTGTGTAACTATGACAATAATTGCAATCCCTAACAATGGTTGGAGTGTATAGACCACCAAAGCCATGCACTGATGACTTAGAGGAATTCATTTCTTGCATGAAACACAAGAGGGAAGAATAATAGTGGCTTGAAAATTAAATTTGCCAGGAACAGACTGGAATAATATTCATTCAACAACATAAGTAAGGAAATTATTTACAATGTATGTTCAGGAATGACAGTTGCTTCACATTGTAGAAAAGGCCTACTAGAAAAAAGAGCATACTAGACACTGTTTGGGTTCCCAAAGAAATTACCCACTTCTTGTCATGTTTTACCACTGTTGATGTGATTGTGGGGTTATAAAGGTTAATTCTCAGTGAAATAATTCTCCCAAACTGAAATCTAAACCTATGTACAGAAGATTAATAAAAGATTCTATGAGAGCAAAACAGTCCCTTTCTAAAACTAATTGAGTGATCCATTCAGTAGAAAAACTGCAGAAATGAGGAAAGATTTAAAAGGGAAATTATTTGAATGCAAAAAATAAAGAAATTGTTTAACATCAGGATCTAGGCACATAGCTTCAGAAGGACATATTTACATAAGAACAAGACACAAGATTATGATGAGAGACAAAAATATGAGAAATGGAAAAGAGGATGAACTACAAATTTGAAAACTGGAATAAACAATATGGACAGATAAAAATAAAAAAAATGAAGAAAATTAATTTAAAGATATTGAACATAATAAGAAACCTTTTTACAGATGCATAAGATGTGCTAGGA
This sequence comes from Protopterus annectens, assembly GCF_019279795.1. NCBI lineage: Eukaryota > Metazoa > Chordata > Ceratodontiformes > Protopteridae > Protopterus > Protopterus annectens. The sequence continues at coordinate 674,984,991 of NC_056748.1, read as the reverse complement.
GTAAATATTTACAAACTGATAAACTGTGAGTAGATTCTAAAATGTATTCTCAGACACAACAGATTGTAGGTATATCTACAAAATATTATGCAAAGCACTTTGGTGTCACAAAGGGGGAATTGAATTATCCTTGTGACATCCAGGTAATTTCAGAAACTGAACAAATTAGATTGTAGTGAAAAAAATATGAAAACTGGATCTAAACAAAGCACAGGGAGGAGATGAAATTATTATTAATGACTTGAGAAGACTTTGGCATGAACTCTCAGTATCATTATATCTGTTATTTACTAAGTAGTATAAACATCCAGAGATTCCTCAAGATTAGTGACATGTACATGTTAATCCTGTTAAGGGGAACAGGATAAACCCAAAGTCGTGCAGACCTATAATTTTACTTTCATGTTGTAGAAAAAATAATGAAGAAGGTTATATTAGATAAATTGTCAGAAATGGAAAGATTGGGACTTGAAACCATGTATCAGCATGCATATGTTAAAAAATAGATCTATTACTACCTGTAACATGGCATTCTATAACAATATAATACGAACTATGAATGAAAAATTGTACTGTGATGTAATTTATATAGCTTTAACTTCAGAATTTTATAGTGTCATACACAAAGAGAGATCAAAAAATTAGAACAACTAGGTATTGAGATACTCGTGATAAGATGAATAGCTGCATGACTTACAAACAGTACATGGCAAGTATCATACAGCAATTGGACAGATGAAATTCGAGGTTACAGTCAGGGTGTATCAATCGGCCCTGTCTTATGCTGATACTTGTTTAGACTGTATCTTTCAGATCTATCTTTTTCATCTGAGGTGTTCTACACTCTGTATGTTGATGACTTGAAAATCAGTAAACTTATTACATGTGTTACAGGTAGGGCATTCCTGCAAAAGAGCTTGTCTAAATTGACCATTTGGGAACAGGAGAATAACATGCTGATAAATTAAGCATATGTGATATGGAAGACATATATTGAAAGGTGAATAATACCACACACACTGATTGAAACTGTAGATTCAGTAAGGACCTGGGTATATGGGTAGATCCTACTTTGAGTTTTTCTAATCATAGCAACCAGTTAGATAATGATAGTTATAGAACTGTAGGTTGTATAAAAAGATTTATAAAATCTAAGAAATCAGAAATGATGAAGTCATTGTCTGTTAGTTACATTAGAAGCAGACTTGAGTATGGAATAACAATATGAACACCTTCTAAGAAAGCAAGCATGAGTAAACTGGAACAAATACAGTGGACATATGCCGAGAGAATCTATTATGAATGACTAAAATATCTGAAAATGTACAGTGCCTCATGTAGATATTTAAGAGGAGATCTTATTCAGGTATATAGGGAATGTAAAGAACTACCTCTGGGAATGTACAGTTACATGGGAATACACACTCATCACATTCATAAACACTATTGATCCATGTTAATGTATGATGCTCACATTCATAAACAATACTGATATGTGTGAATACATACTGCTGACACTCATAAACAGTACTGGCAAATGTGAATATGCACTGCTTACATTCATATCCACTCCTGGTGCATGTGAATACATACTCTTCACACTCACATCTAACCCTGGTGAATATTGAATACACACTGCTCATATTCACAAACACTACTAGTACATATAAATGCACTGCTCACATTCACGTGCAGGTTATTGACCACAGGTCATTCCTGTATTACTGTGCAGAAGCCACATTTGGAAAAATCCCCAGTGGCAAGTATTGTGCTGAAAGGCAGGACATACTGCTATTTAAGAGATTCTCTGTTCTTCTCCCATCTGTTATCTGAACCTTCTCTTCGTCTAGGTTCTGCAACTCCTCAGTGTCACATAAACTGAAACAGCTGTTTTTTTTTGGATTAACAACTTTTCTTGATCTTGTCTTATGCTATTGTATAGTTAAATTAAAGCAGTTGTCTAGACATTTGAAATATTGTGTCATATGCATAACATCACATTTTATCTTTCATGGTCAGTCTCACTTTATGTGCTGTTTATGTTTTCATAGCACAACATGCCTTGCTTATTTGTATATAAATTCCCAATCTACAAATGTCTTTTCTTCATAAATCACAGTAGAGTTACTAAAAATTACTTTTGTAGGGAGTGAAATCATTGAGAAACCCATTCAGGATCTCATGCAATGCCTTTCTCTGTATTCTGCAACAATGTTTGTGATGTTCTAACGTGTCCAGCTCAGATATCAATTCCTTGATTTTCCAATTTGGATTTAATATCTCTTGCTTATGTTACATGGCATAATACACATGCATATGTGTGTGAAGGATGGATAAATATAAAAGGATCACACATTTTAAAGTTGGGTGGTAATGTTGCCAAGAGAAAATCTTCCTGTCTGGATGTGTACATTGTAAATCACTAGTTGTTTGGAAAAATTAGTGATTGTTTACTCTCATATTGGATTTAAACTGGATGTTATGTATTTTCTTTTTGTGAATCAAAAACGTCTTGTACTGTTTGAAAGTTCTGCAATTTGTTTCAATTAAAAATTGTACTTTACTTGGCAGGATTAAGTAAAGCTTACATCTGCTTCTCTGAAACTGATATCTTTATTTCCAGTTTGTCTTTTTTCAAACTAAACAATATATTTTACTAAGCATTTTTTATTTATGTACCAAGGAAACAGATTGTTTCCCAAAACTATGATGTAGACTATACAATTCTGGCTTGTCTGAAGTTTTCTGACCTTATGATAGATACAGTTCATAAACAAGATATTACCTGGAAAAGAGTAGGAACAATTTAGTTTTGGCCATTCAAATGTTAATAAAATATATTTAAAAATTATACTTCTAATTTCAAAAATATATTTGTATCTGACCTTGTTAAAGACATTAAAAGTATAATATTTCATAAATGATAAACAACACAGTTTTTCTGACAGGTACGATTTTGGGACATTGTCACTCGTCAGGTTATTAAACATTTTGAAAACTGGACTAATAGTGTATTACATGACTATTATTCCATATTCATTCATTCATTTTTACTTTATTTAAAACAAGATACTTGTAGAGTCTTAAAATACCAAAATAAAACATTTTTTATGTTTCAAAACATTAAAAAACATATTCAGTATGCCAACAAAATGTAAAACTGCTCAAAAAATTGAGTTAAAATGCTATAATGAAATACTGTGTTGCACGTCTCCAGCAGATAACATGTAAACATTCACAGAAAGCCATGTTATAAGCAACAAAACACTTAAACTTAAAAAAAAAAGTGTGTGTGTGTGTGTGTGTGTGTGTGTGTGTGTGTGTGTAGATTCTTGGTGCTTATCAATTCAATCTGAAAATTAAATACCCATCCACAAACAAAACTTGAATCGTGCATTCACATAAAGAACAACAAAATAATTTCCACAAGAGTTTAACACCCCAAATCACTCAGATTTTCTAGCACTGCCTTTCCAATGGCCAAAGGCAGTAGTTGAATCACGGTACTGTTTCAAAGAAATTCTCAGGACAGTCACAAAACATTTAGAGTTCCTCTTTATAATAGCTCTTAGCTGTAAGTGTGTTTATTTCCCACCTGACAGCATGCTATTTGTGATATAAAAAGACTATATTTGCTGGCATGCATGCTTTTAACTACCTGAGTATATACATTTTTTTCAGGTAATATTTGTCTTGGGTTGGAAATATGCCTATAATCCTGAATACAGTTTGAACCGGGAAGTGGTAAACCCTGCATGGCTACATAAAGTACATATGATAATAGTTTTGCAGTACCTGGATTTTCCATTTTTAAAAAGTATGAGAATGGAACTGAAATTAATTTCTCGCTTCTCCGCTGTTTCTTTTTCCCTGTTACCAATCCAGGTAAGGTTTTCCTAAAGATGAAGCAGTGTTACTTTACCAATACTGTAAATGTACATGGACATGCCAAAAGCTGGGCGTCTTGAGACTGACACTATGCCATCATCAGTCCTTGGAATATGCTGCTTAAAAGCATTCAGAAGGTTGGCATGTTCTAATTAGTTAAAGCAGTCTTATGATGCCTTCCAGTGCATTTTCCAGATAATACCTTAATATAGTCTGATAAGCCTTAATATTGCTATTTAAAAGAACTTCTGAAATCACCAGATTTCTCTGTGGGCTTAGAAATTTTGGACTCTCTCCTCCAACTATAGAGATCCCAGTAATGGTTAGGTATATGTGTTTTCCTCCATTTCTACCAATCAATATCCCAGTCTGATAGCTGTTGTTTAACAGAAGTTATCCTTGAATATGTATTCCTATCGTTTCTTCTTTTTTTTTTAACCACTTTATTAAGCATGACATATTTTTAGAAAGTGCCATATACAGTAATCGAAATGAAAACAGACCATAATAACTCTTCTTAATATCACTGGGAATAGTTTGTCTATGAATGGAGTTAGCAGTGACAGTAATGCATCAGACACTACAATAACCTCATTTTGCCATCACAGTCTCCATGTTTTACACAGCAGTAAGGAAGGTTATCTTCAATAATTTAGTATTGGTACAATTCACAAATGTATTTTACGGTAACAACTCATCTTGCTTTCCCTCCAAAGTCCATGCAGTACCAGACTTTAAAAAAAATACATATAGTTCTTTAATTTCCATTTTCACTAGTTTCTTTCGAACTCTTCTGCCTAATCACCACAAAGTGTATTATATCAGTCCTTGGCCCCAATTCACAAACTATACCATGGCAGCCAACATAATAAAGGTTTAACACCACCTCCATCAGCAATCAGCACTAAACCGCTGTAAATATATGCCCTTCAGTCATACTTTTAGGTCATGAAATACCAGTCCAGATATCCTCCTTCTCTCTATTTCCTCTCCACCATTCATGGGTACTTTTATCTTTATCCTCCTAATAAAATAACTTACCTTTTTTAGACTCCAACTCGTGTTTCCATTTCTTGTCAGTGATTTTCTTCATTCCAATATTTCCTCTACTTGTAGATATCATCCTGTATCACAGGAATAGTTTCATAGTTTCATAGTATAGTACTAGGCTATCTGCCCTGGGGCATTTGTAAGCCTAGCCATAGTGATGTGGCTTTTGCCACCCCATGAAATGGTACAAAAATGTACAGAATAAATTTAGAATACTGTGCCTCTGTCTAGTAGTGACACAATGAATGTTCCCTTATATAATAGAATTAGTTTACTGTGCCCCTGTCTAGCAGTGACACAGATGTGATGCCTGGGGTAAACTTACGATCTCCCATCCATTCATCAAGATTTCTCTTGAAGAGAGTCAGTGAGGGGCTCTGCCTAATACGAACTGGGATCTTGTTCCAAAGCATGGGAAAGCCTCTGGGTTATGAATCTATCCCTCCAGCATGTCCTATTCATACTTGTGCTGAGGTTTAAGTCTTTAGCTCTCGTGGTCCTGATGGATTTGGATTTTTTGAGGTGGAGCATGTCCATCAGATTCTGACTGGACATGGCCTTGTACATCAGGCAGAGATCACCTCTGAGCAGGCGGTATGCTACTGAATAGAGCTGCGGTTTCTTTATTCTGGCAGAATAAGACATATGTTGGAGACCCTTGATCCTCTTGGTGAGGTACTTTTGTGGTCTCTCCAGCTGTTGCAAATGGCGGGTGAGGTACATACCAAATGGGGCATTGTACTCAATCATGGGTCTGATGAGGGAGGAATATAAGGGCACAATGACATCCTTGGATCTGGATGTGAATCCCTTCATGATGAGGTGTGCAAGGTAGAATGTTTTTCTAACCACTTTGGCAACGTGGGTGTCAAATGAGAGGTCGCTGTCGACTTGGGTCCCTAGGTCTCTGATTACTTTTTCCATACTCAGTGGGTTGCTGTCTATGTGATCATTTGTGGGTACTTTGTTTTTCCCAAAGGGGATGACTATACATTTTTTGGCATTTAGTTTAAGGCCGTGGCTCCGGCACCAGTTGTCGGTTTCTGTGAGGCCTTTTTGTAGGATGTGTGTGTCTGCTGGTATATCAACTATGGTGCCTAGTTTGCAGTCATCGGTGAACTTTGTCAGTCACAGCCCTCCCATGTTTGCTTTAACATCTGAGAAATAAATGCCGAACAAGAGGGGTCCCAGGACAGATCCCTGTGGGACACCACTTGTGACTGGCTTTGAGTCTGACATTGCTCCAGCAATTTTAACTTTATGGGTTCTGTCCTTTAGCCAGTTTGCAACCCATCTAGTGACATAAGGGTTTACTTTTAAGCTGTTGAGCTTATCTATGATGCCTGAGTGGGGTATTGTGTCGAAGGCCTTAGCCAAGTCCAGGTATGCTGTAAGGACTGCTTTGCCCTCATCAATGGCTCTAGTGACTGTTTCAAAAAAGTCAACCAGGTTTTAAAGGCAGGATCTGCCCTTTACAAAGCCGAACTGGGTGGGGTCAAGTGTCTGTAGGTCCCCTATGTCTCTGTTTATGAGTTCCATAATGATTCTTTCCATAGCTTTGCAGACCAGGCTGGTTAAGCTTATGGAGCGGTAGTTTCCAGGGTCTGTAGAGGCACCCCCCTTGTGGAGTGGGACCACTGTTGCTGTACGCCAGTGTTCAGGTACATATCCCGAAGTTAGGCTAAGGTTAAATAGCATTTTTATGTGTGGGTTTAGCTCCTCTTGGAGTTCACGTAACACGCAACCCGGGATACCGTCAGGTCCCATTGATGCTGTGTTTTTTGCTTTGTTTAGGGCAGTTCTCACTTGGACATCTGAGATGACAGGGAGATTACATTCAGCTGGGATAAGTATTTCTTCTTTTGGGGGTGAAGGAGGGGAGAAATTTGCACTGAACCTGTCAGCCAGAATGTTGGCAATATCTGTGGGTTCAGTGTATTTTTTGTTGTTGTGAACCAACTCTGAGCATATCTGAGGGTTTCTGCCCAGGTTTCTAACATAGCTGAAGAAGGCTTTGTGGTTATCTTTAGTGTCCTTAGCGATTTGTCTCTCAAAGTTGGCCTTGGATGTTTTTATGAGAGAACGTAGTTTTCTGCTAATGTTGATCAGAGATGTCTTCCCTTCATGGAATTTTACTCTGACGTGCAGTAGCTTCCTTCTTTTGTTATACAGTTTGTTTATGGCTGAGGTCCACCAGACAGGACGCTTTCCTTTGGTGGAGAGGGACTTGGATTTGTTTGGGATTGCATGATCCATGCATTCTTGGAGATGTCCATAGAAAGCATTTGTGAAGGATTCGGCATTGTGGGATGTGGTATCCACTGGCACAGTGGGCTTAAAGGATAGCATCTCAGTCTTAAGAAGAGTGAAGTCTGCTTTTGAGAAGTTTTTCACTGTGGTCTTTTGTGCTGGGGGTGGAGGTGGGATATGTATATCCAGGGTGATTAGTTTGTGGTCAGATCTCACTAGTGAGGGGTATACTTCCAGTGTGGAGCATTTTGTCTCCATGTTTGTGATGATCAGGTCTAGTATATTATCTCCCCTAGTGGGAGAGGTGACTAGTTGTTCCAGTGCATTTGAATTTATGAATTCCAGGAACCTTTGGGCTAGGTTATTAGGGCTAGAATAATGTACCCAATCTATGTTTGGGTAGTTGAAGTCTCCCAGTATGATGGTATTTTGTGATACATTCATATCCTCCAATGTCTTCAGGAAGGCTGAGTGGGGTTCTTGAGATTGGGAGGGTGGTCTGTAACATGCTACCAGTTGTATAGCAGTTTTTCCTATGGTTAGTTGCACCTGTATGGTCTCTGATGCTTCATGTGTTGCTACTAACCTGGAGGTGTGGGTGTCCTTGATGAATATGGACACTCCCCCTCCCTTTGTGGTTCGGCCCGGGTTTTGGGGCCGAAAAGCATGATATGAGGTATAGCCTGGTAGTGCTGAGGTGCTCTCAGGAGCCTTGAACCAGGTTTCAGTTACTGCACAGACATCAATGTTCTTCATGCTGAGGAGTGCATCAAGTGCCTGCATCTTGAGATTTAGACTTCTGGCATTGAGCAGCATTACCCTTAGTTTTTTTCCATTTTTGTTTTCTAAGGAGGTGGGTTTGTCTTTTGAGCCTTGCCTAAAAAAGGCACTATGGGGGTGGCAAGAGCCTTAGCCAATATCCGGAAACCCAGTGGTGACAGGTGTAAGCCATCCCTTGCGAAGCAGCGTGGCTTGTCCAACATGTCATCCCAGGCAGACAGACATTGTATCCCCTTAGAATGACACCAGTACTTGAGCCAATTGTTAAAGCTGATCATCTTGTCTTTGTATTGTGGTATCATTCTTGGTGAGGGCAAGATGCTGCTCAGGGTCAGGGTCATACCAGCCTGGGCTACATAATCGGAGAGCTCCTCTATGTCTCTTTTCATGTAGTCCAGGGAGGTATGTCTCAGGTCATTCACACCAGCATGGACAATGATGGAGTCATATTTGTACTTGCTTTGGAGTGACTTGAGTGCGTGTGTTATGTGGTGGATCCTAGCTCCCGATAGACAGCTCACAGTCACCTTCTCCTTGTTCAGCCCGGTCAGCGGGACATCAGTGTGTCTGACTATAGAGTCACCTATTACTAGTGTATCAGGCAAGGTGTTTGGCCTTAAGGGCTGTGATTGGTTGACACACTGATTTGTTGAAGTATGTGTTGCATGTGTTTTGTTTTGAGGTGGTGGATTTTTGGATGTCTGCTTTGGGAGCCTCTGTTGTTTTGGTAAGTTTTTTATTAGAGCCTCCGAGTATGTCTTTGTGTTTTTATGTGTTTGGTTTGCAGTTGTGGTAGGTCTATGTGGGACTGGGATTGTTGTGTGTGTGGTTGCCATCTCCTCCTGTCTGGTCATGCCAGCCCTGAGTTGAGAGAGTTCAGCCTCCAGTTTGGCTATATAGTTGCATCTCTCACATGTATTTGTGTTTGTTGGGAGGAGGAGAGGGTTGTCTGTGTACATGAGACAATTGTAGCATTGTCTCAAGATACCCAGATTGACCAGCTGAACTGGTGACGACGCCAGTAATCTACCACTCGACATGCTAGAACAGTATAAGGGAGTGCTGTACCTTTACAAGAAGTGGATATTCACAGGAGTGGTAAGTAGATTTAGTGCTTTACTTGGTACGAGAGTGCTTACTTAGTAGAGAAGTATTGAGAACAAGTGCTAGGCTTATAATATAGTAAGTAGTCTGGTTATACTAAGAGTAGAGCTTCCGTAAGGGAAAATTTGAAGAGCAGACTTGGCGGAGCCAGAAAAGTTTAACCGCGCTGCGCTATCGCACAACCAGCAAAGCCGTGCAAACGCGGATTTTAAACAGTGAACTACAAAAGAGCTAGAAATGGTCCAAAACAACCAATTACTACAGCTTCTTGTGCTGAGGTCACTTCCTACAGGGACAGGTAGGCTGCTCAAGGCTCCCCACTCCCACTGGTGAGCAAAGAAACTTCCTTCTATCCAAGTAAGGTAATGGACAACACAGGAACTACACCACAGCCCAGAATACAGCAATGCCTGTAAACTGGTCTAAACTAGTCAAGGAGAGGCGGGAAAACAAGGATTATTTTTTTTGTTTTTTTGGTAGAAACACACAGAAAATGCAGAAACAGTGATAAATTACTTACACAGGCTAGCACACTTTAGTGGGCAGCCTCCACAGTTAAATTAAACAAACAACAAGCAAACTTTCGATCAAATTCGACTAAAATGTAACTTTAAGTGCAGATTTTAAAATAATGCAGCAAACAGTTAAAAAACAGTTCAAGCTAGTTCAGGGTAAGCTACAGAAGCTATTCCAAGTGAAAAAAAAGCAAAGATACTTAAATCCAGAAAGTAGTTGCTTTTCTGAGTTCCCTGCTGCTAGGACACTCTGCAGAACCACGAGGAGCTTGTCTGAGCAGTATAGCCATATACACCAACATATAATAATACACACACAACAAAAGAAAAAAAATTGCATCATGATTTCATACATAGAGAATTTCTACACTCAAAATCTTTCTTTACTTTTAACCACAAAATCTTTCTTTACTTTTAACCACAAAATCTTTCTTTACTTTTAACCACTTTCATTAATTTCTTCCCTCTCTAGAGCTGGCTGTTAGTTATTCTACTTTTTAATAGAGCTTCAATGTTTTGCTCTCTATGACTCTTCCTCCTCCTGCAAGTGCCATCGTATACTTCCCATCCTTGCCTTACTCTACTAACACTTCTTCATGCTGCTTCTTCATACAAAAGGTCCACAGAACTGAGGGTGACCCAGCCATTTTCCTGCTGTCATGTACCTTTAAAAGAGCTCTTTCCCCTTATGTTTCCAGTATCTTCCATGCTAGTAGTATGCACAGCAATCTGCTCCACACTTCTCTCATCCACCATCCTCGCTATCCTTTCGACATTACTTTTCTCCCTTTGGTGCACACTTCATTACATCCTGATTCTCTTCAGTATGGGCTCCTTGCGTGGGATCACTTTTATCTCTTCCTCTGTGTACAGTGTTTGGTGCTGATTGCCTCTGTGGTCAAGGTATACTACTGTTCATTGGGGCATTTACAGGAACAAACTTTTGGGGTCTGTGTCACCAACACTGGGTACCATGCAAAATCTCTCATATATAGAATACGTTGGTTCCTTCTCAGATTTTACCCATAAAATTTAACTCCTCTGTATATTATTAAGTATGGCTGCAAATATGATATACCATGCTTAGGATAGTAGTAGCTTTCTTCTACCCATGACAAAATTTGGGGAAAACATTTAGGATTTAAACCGTATGCCTAGTACATTAGCCAATGCTTTAGTCTAAAGCTGTGAAATTTGAAAAGGAGATGGTGAGGATGTGTCTCTTTTTAGTCACCTCCCTTCCCTATCTGCCTTATTAATGTCAAAGTCTGTAGAACTGCATGTGCCTACAATCTGCCTTATCCATTTCTCAAACTGAATAAGGACTCTCCCTTCTAAACCTTGTCTAAGATTTACTAAACTAATGTTTTCTCTTCTTGCATGACTCTAAATCAGCCTGTTTCAGCAATAGCTATTCCATACTCACAAGTAACCCATTAATTTATTCTTTGTGATTCCTTTTTCTGCCTTCTTGAGTTGAATTTTTAACAAATTTCTCATCTACTTCTCCTTAAGCAACTGTAGCTTCCTCCATGGCTTCCCCTACAACCATCTGCAACATGACCATGTCCTGTAAAATACCCTCCATATGGGCTAAAATGGAATTGAGCTTTTCCTATATTTGTTCTCTTTAATTTTGATACCAAACATATTCTGTTCAGTTAAACAAACAATCATACTGCTCCTTGAACAACAAACAGACTATAAATATGCAAATAGCTTCCTGTACATTAGAAAAAATGTAAGCTGGTCAATGAGCAAAACAATTACGCCTCCACCATCGCCAGCTGTACATGACAGGCAATAACATTAGAAACACAGGCAATAACATTAGAAACATGCAATGCAAGCGATCTCAGGGACCATAAAATACCTAGCCATATACACCTTTAAACAGACACACTTAAAAGTTCTAGCCACCCTTTTCAAGTACTTAGTAGTGCTCACATCTCAAACTTAAAAGTTCTTGCCACCCTTTTCAAGCACTTAGTAGTGCTCATATCTCAAAGCAAGCTGGGAAGTACTTGATAATACTGTTGTAAACTTGAGTCTACCCATCCATTCATCAAGATTAGCCTGAAATGTAGCCAAAGTAGTACTTTGTTTGACTTGTAGTGGTAACTGGTTCCATAGGCTAGGAATATGTTGAGTTAGGAATCTCTCAACAGGAAGTCTTGTTTATTTTCCAGTGACGAGTTAATTCCTTAGTGTGGGTATTTGTAGAGCCACTGGTTCTTTGAAGAAACAGGAGATCGAATAGGACTTGGCCCTTCAATGGCTCAAAAAGTGAAAGATAGGTCATACCACAGCAGCCTGTAGGCTACTGAGTACAGGAAGAGTTACGATAATCTGTTGTGGTAGGTGAAGGATTAAATGCCCTTTATTTTCTTATCCAGAAGTCTTAAGGGTGATTCTAGTTGAGTGATGTGCTTTGATTTGTACATACCAAAGGTGGCATTATATTCATTAATGGGTCTGATAAAGGAAGGATACAGTGAAAGGATGACCTGTTTGGATCTTCAAGATATTTCCTTAGAAATTGAGTCACACAAAGGTTTTCCTGACTTTGGTGAATACAAGATAAAAAACATGATGATCAGATGAGAGAAAGCTATCTGCAAAGTACTTATGATTGTCTGAAGAGGATATCATTCATAACGTAGGAAGGAGCATTTTTTTTTAATACAGATTGTTACTATCTTGCACTTTTTATATAGTTCAATACCATTTTTTTGATTAACCATTTATCTGCATATTACAGCCCTTGCTGGTGCTGTTTTGTATCAGTGGAAGGGAAGATAACAGTGCCCAGTTTGCAGTCATCAGCAAGCTTGGTCAACCATTCGTGGGTCAGGAGGAGTTTATCAGTTATAAAGAAGTTACAAAATAGGTGGTTCAATTTAGAGATTCTGATGCATTATGGCTGGAAGTGTTAGACCACAAAAAAAACATCAGGAAATGAAATATTCCTTGGGAATCAACTTATTTGGCTTCTCTTCAGAGAGTTTTTTTGATTCCGTGCAGGTTATATGGAGAAGGTAAGAGAGGGACGGTACTTGTTACAGTTGTAAACAGGATTAAGCTATTAACAGAGACGCATGCTTTCTGGGTTAACTGATAATTTTACAATTGAAAGTTGCAGGTTAGAGTGGTCTTACCTAGTGCCACTAAAGAGATTTTAGCTACAGCATGACAAATAGTACATGATTCACCTGCAGAAACTAGATTCGTGGTTACATAAATGTAGTTCAGAGAATTGTCTCATTTGTGAAAGGGGAGGGGATCGCTTCTTTTTTTTTTTTTCATTTAAATGGTCTAAAGTGTTTGCTTTTCTGTAATTACATGAGGAAGACTGTATAGAATATTCAGAGTAAAAAAAACGCACACAGCTCGATAGAGAACCTGAATTTAATCCACAATAACTTAAAGCGCTTTTCGTTTTTCCTCACGACAAACTTCTTCAGTACATACAAAAACAGAAGTACCAACTTTGTTTAAATGCTCACACGTAGTTGCGAATTGTCACGCATCGACATGCCCCACAACGTACAATTAAAATTAACATTCGGGTTAAAAATGTATGTGTATTAAAGTATAACCTTTAACCAAATTTATTATAAATTACTGGTATTATGTATAAACACATATAAAAATGTTTATAAAAACTTTCACTCCCATGTCCAAATAGTAACAACAAATGTATATACATTCAAGACTTTTAAGTTACTATGTAATCCTAAAAAGGTTACATTATTTAAGAAACCATTGTTTTAAACAACATATAATAAACTGCAAGTCAATTGTACCTATAGGTTAACACCAATAACTGTACTGAGATCTAATTTTTGGTACTAGATATATGCAGACGCACAAAAACCTATTATTTCATTAAATAGCTACACTTTAAATATGCTCCTCCTTAAATTTAATCATCTCTTCAAGCTTTTTAATTATAAAATACTACTTATTGAACACAAATCATTTAGCCCAGGGAATCTATAAGCATCAAGCCTTATTTGCCAAGCCAATTCTAGTTCCTCTAGTTTCAATGGTACTGGACCTCCACGCGAAGGGCAAATCACTTGATCAATGGCCATGTACTTAAATTTATGGTCATTGAATAACTGTGTATGTTTGGCCAGTGCATTTTCAATTTTTCCTTTTGATATCGTGTACTGATGTTCGTATACCCTCTCACGGAGCCTATGCTCCGTTTTACCAATGTAGTACGCTGTACAGGATTGACACCTGGCCAAATACACCACATTTTTAGACTGGCAATTGAATTTTGATCTCAGTTTATATTCATAATGGTTAATAGAAAACATATTAGTAATGTTCATATGCCTACAAAAGTTACAGGACTTGCGTTTAAACATCCCTGTAATCTTTGGGACTCTAGGACGCTGTTGTTCCAGCAGGTTTTTAAAGTTTCTACCTCTCTTGTAAATCACCCTTGGGTATTCACCTACCTTGTCAAGACGTTTTGGGTAAACCTTAAATAGCTCCCAGTTCTTTTCTAAGATTCCTTTAATAAATTTACTTCCTGTGCTGTATGTTGTAATAAAGCTCAACTGGAACACTTTGATGCTAGGGTGTGACTTGTTAAAACCCACCGTGTTGTTGACATTAACGAATTCTGGTGTACTACTATCAATCACTTGGGCTACCTTATGCGTTTTACTGCTTAAAATGGGGTTATACAACTTATTAGATCTCTTAAAATAAACTTTTACCATTAAACAATCTATTAAATCCTCACGGCACCCTCTATTCAAGAACATTGTTTTCAGGAAACAACATTCCACTAAGAAATCTTCCTGATAAGTAACAATGCACGCAGCCCTTACCAGTTGACTCTTAACTACAGAATGCTTCTGTTGATGTGGGTGACAGCTTGAAAAATGTAGAAATGCATTGGAGTATGTATTTTTGCTACAGTGCAATGCTGGACCCTATCTTTCATTAACCATACGTCTAAATATGCAATTGCTTCAGTATTAAATGATGATGTGAACTGAAGAAAGTCTGTAGACTGGTTGAAATAGTCAACCATTTCTATACTCGTTTGCAGGTTGCCCTTTGTTAATATAAAAATGTCATCCAAAAAGCGGGTGTAGTATACTATGGAATTCATTAAATTCACATTTGTAAAAACAAATTCTGACTCCCAATGTACCATGACAAGAGTTGCTATACTTGCACCACATGGGGAGCCCATAGCTGCACCTACTTTTTGTAAATAAAATTCCGTGCCAAACATGAAGTAATTGTTTGACAAAATAACGTCTAACAACTCTGCGACTAACTCTATTTCAGCACTTGATACTCCTTTCTTTTTTAATACAAGAGCGATCCACTCAACACCCAAAGAGTGCGGCATGCAGGTGTAAAGGTCCTCGACATCTATTGTGAGGAAGTTGTAAGCCTCATTATAATCTATATTTTCCATTTTCTCCAAAAAAGACCAAGTGTCTTTACATACCTGCATCTCAGATTGCAGATATTTCATTAATATGGTATCTATAAATTTTGCACATGGGTATGTAGGGGAATTACGTCCATCCACTAAGGGACGCATAGGAGGATCCTCTAAATAATTGCAGTTTGGGAATGCCAAACAGGTATGGGAACCTAGGAAAAGGCATTGACATATAATTATACAAGTTCTGCTCAATTCTCCCCTCAATAAATAAATCATTAATACAACTCTTAATAGCCTAATATGCCTTATTAATTTCAGACCATGAACTTGGTTGGTAAGCTGAAGTATCCAACAATACCTTCATATGGTTCTCATAGTCCAAGTTGTCGAACACAACCAAACTTCTACCCTTGTCGGGTTTACAAACATGGATATCTTGTGATTTTATAAACTCCAGGTACCCCTGTTCTTCCTTACTAGTATTGTACCTGTTACACTTTTTACTACCTAATTTGGCACTCTGTCTAACATCCAGTTAGCAAACTTGTTCAAATAACTGCAACACTGGGTGTAGTGGAGGGTTAAAGGTACTAGAAATATAAAAATTGTCAACAACTGGGTCATCCAAACTGTCACCCAAAAGGAAGTTTAGATTTAATTTCCTTGTAAAAAGTTTAATGTCAAAAATATTCTTAACTATATCTAACTGTTGTGAAGGGACAAAGGTATGTCCCTTCACTAAAAAAATCAACCATTTCTGGTGAAATATGCACCGATGAAAAGTTAAAAACTTTAAAGCCACCAGTTTTATTAATGACAACAAGGCCAATGTCTTTATGGGGTACAGGCTCAACTTCATCCACATAGATGTTACTATGTTGAAGATCTTGTTCTGCTACCCCAGATATATTAGGGGCAACAAATTCTATTTCTTCCATTTGTTGTTCTTTTAGTTACCCTTCTTGTTGTACTGCTGTGGTTTCTTTTATTTCAGTCTGGCACCTGTGTTGTTGACCTGGTGAAAATTCTGGTTAAATTGAACTTCATTGGTCTGTACACAAGGAACATTCTGTACCCGAGAGGTATTTTGTAACCTCTTACTCCTAATTTCTACCACTTCACTTAGCACAGGTTCACCGATACTTTCTCCAAGATCGTTACCACCAATGGTGACACCTAGTTGTTGTGGTCCAGAACTATGCCTATTATTGTATCTATTAGGGTTAATCCATTAGCCACCTTGTCCTGGTTGGGTGGAGAACTGTATAATCGGTTGCCAAACCTGAGCTATTGGTGGTGCTGGGTACGCTGTCCCCTGTTCATATGCAGAACAGTCTTGTTCCAGTTTTTTAAGTTTATTACCCTTTAATTTCTGCATATGTTGGTCGATGCTGGAAAAAATGCGACCATACTCACATTCATAACAAAGTCAAGGTCTGATTTTATGCTAGTGTCCAAGTCTTTTGTGGCTTTAATCAAATTATGCATCCATATGCTGTAATGTTTAATCATAAGTTCAATTAATTCAGAACCTTGTCTGATGAACAGTATATTTAACTCTTTGTGGAACTCGAACCCAGCTACCAAGCCTGTAGGGTAATGGTGACATCTTAGCCCTTTCGGCACCACTTTACGTTTGAGACATTCACAGAAATATGTTATCTCAAGCTGTAATTTTTTCAGTTTAACCATATAATTATCTAAGTTTTTAAGTTTTGTCACGAAGTCAAGTGGTGAATCATTACCTTCTCCTGTCTGGCTTGTTTCCACTCCTCCGTTTGAATCACCTGATAAAGAAAAAATCATCAGTTATCCAGGTGGACAAGGAAGGGATTCCAATAAGCCCCGAAACAGCAACTTGTTCGTTCCTCAGAATAGGTCACTGGCAAACTTGATCCATTGGTCGTTCATCCACTGCAACTTGTGAAAAATTTGCAAACTGCCCTTTGGGTACCGAAGGCAAATTAATACCAACCATACTGTCAGTAGTTGACCTTGACTCCAGTTGCGATTCTTCTCTCACGTTGGTTGTTGTTGTGTTAATGTTACTGCTACTGACTGCAGAATACGTTAAGCAATCATTAACACTATGCTGCAGAACATTGTTTATTTCAACGTTAATATTTGAATGTTGTGGAAAGGGCATTAAACCACATAATTTCCATTGATTTTCATCTAAACGATCCAGTGTGGTAAAAATAGACTGAATCTGAGCGGTTAAATACTCCACAAGGTTTTCGGAATTCTCCGCTCCAACCCCTGTATTCACATTAGATCCAGTTGGCGTTGTGTTCCCTGGAGATGAAAACAGGCTCTGACTACCGGCTGATTAATTTTAAGGAGGAGCATATTTAAAGTGTAGCTATTTAATGAAATAATAGGTTATTGTGAGTCTGTATATACCTAGTACCAAAAATTAGATCTCGGTACAGTTATTGGTGTTAACCTATAGGTACAACTGACTTGCAGTTTATTATATGTTGTTTAAAAAAACGTTTTCTTAAATAATGTAACTGTCTAGGATTAACTGAAAAGTCTTGAATGTATATACATTTGTTGTTACTATTTGGACATGGGAGTGAAAGTTTTTATAAACATTTTTATATGTGATTATACGTAATACCAGTAATTTATAATACATTGTGTTAAAGGTTGTACTTTAGCACACATACATTTTTAACTGGGATTTTAATTTTAATTGTACGTTGTGGGGCATGTCGATGCATGACAATTAGTTATTCAACTACATGTGAGCATTTAAACAAAGTTGGTACTTCTGTTTTTGTATGTACTTCTGAGGAAGTTTGTTGTGAGGACAAACGAAAAGTGCTTTAAGTTATTGTGGATTAAATTCAGGTTCTCTATCGAGCTGTGTGCGTTTTTTTACTTAGTTTGTTTTGTGTTAGAGTAATTTTGTGAATATTCAGAGTACCTTGATATTGTGCATGCTTTTTCATGATTCTCTTCCTAATATTCTGACTATTTGTATGAGATAGTTGTGCTGTGATTTTGTTTGGTATGAATAATGCTGAGCCCTTGTCTGGTGCTTACTCACTTTGTACTGTGGTGCATCTTGTTTTTTGATGTTGCATCTTGTTTCTGTCAGGTTATTATTCTTTCTTTATAAATTTTTAATAAAATGATCTTAAAATATTGGGCTGCTGAAAGGTGCAGTCATTGGACACAGTTCGTTTTCACTGCATCAGTGTTTTACAATATAGTAAATTACTGTGCTTGAAACAAGTCTGTACTACAGTGTCATTGCATAGAAAAATAAAACATCATGTGATTTGACACCTCTCAGCTGTCCGGATTTTCACCTCATTTTTGTTGGTCTATTCCTCATAAAATTTATGGTTCTCTGGAAAATCATTATGAATTGATGTGATTAAATAATGGCAGACATTTGTGTTTCAGATTTCATAGCCTTCAGAAAATGCATGTTGACACAAAACCTGTTATTCTATCAATCTTCTAAGTTTATAAGAACAATATGTAAGATCTGTTCCTTTTGGGTCTTTGTCCCCCATTATTTTATGCTTTGTCTAGGTTTCTCTTGCTAGGAGGTTGAGAGGTATGATCGCTTAACCAAAGAACTGTTTCCTTTACTGTTATGACTGGATTTTTTTTTACATTGAATCTGTTAGAATGCCAGTAGCTTAAGTTGACCAGATGGTCCATTATGGGTGGAGGCAAGGGGTCAGTGCATTCATTGGTCATCCAGTTATAATAAGTATGCAGATGCCAATCAGAAGTGCAACATGCACAGCTTTACACTGCTTCCCGTTAGCATTTCATCTGATATTGGCTTTTCGATCAGGAAAGAATGGACATAGTGTCAAAATTTATTGCAGGATTTCATTGCCCTGTGCAAATAAAGCAGTATGTAGACTATTGCATCAGTGTTATTCCAGTACAAAAGAAGACATCATCATGGGATGCAAATGTAATAAGTTTTTCTCAGTAGTATAGGTTCATAGGTTCATAGGTTCATACTAGGCTATCTGCCCTAGGGCATTTATAAGCCTAGCCAGAATGTGTTTGGCTTTCGCCACCCATTTTAAATTAATTTTGCTATGCCCTTTTTTTGAGGTTAGTATACTGTGCCTCTGTCTAACAGTGACACAGAAGTCATACCCGGGGTAAACCTACGATCTCCCATCCACTCATCAAGATTCCTCTTGAAGAGAGACAATGAGGGACTCTGCCTAACCTGGACTGGGATTTTATTCCAGAGTGAAGGGAGCCTCTGGGTTATGAATCTGTCGCTCCAGCATGTCCTATTTATTTCAGTGCTGAGGTTCAAGTCTCTCGAGCGTGTAGCTCGATAGGATTTGGATTTTCTGAGGTGCAGCATGTCCATTAATTCCGGGTTGGACATGGCTTTATACGTCAGGCACAGATTGCCTCTGAACAGGTGGTATGCCACTGAGTAGAGCTGGAGTTTCTTTAACTGGGCAGCATATGGCATCTGCTTGAGCCCATTGATCCTCTTGGTGAGGTACTTTTGGGGTCTTTCCAGTTGCTGCAGGTGTCTGGTAAGGTACATCCCAAAAGGGGCATTGTACTCAATTATGGGCCTGATGAGGGATGAGTAAAGAGGCACGATGACCTCCCTTGATCTAGATGTGAATCCCTTCATGATTAGGTGGGCTATATAAAATGTTTTTCTAACCACTTTGGCCACGTGGTTGTCAAATGAGAGATTGCTATCAACTTGGGTCCCCAGGTCCCTAATTACTTCTTCTGTACTTAATGGATTACCACCTATGTGGTAATTTGTGGCACTTTGTTTTTGCCAAAGGGGATGACTATACACTTTTTGGCATTTAGCTTGAGGCCATGGCTCTGGCACCAGTTGTCTGTTTCTATGAGACCCTTTTGGAGGATGCTTGTGTCGGCTGGAGAGTCAATTATGGCGCCCAGTTTGCAGTCATCTGCGAACTTGGTCAGCCACAGTCCTTCCGTGTTGGCCTGTACCTCCGAGAAATATATACTGAACAAGAGAGGTCCCAGGACTGAGCCTTGTGGGACGCCACTTGTAACTGGTTTGGAGTCTGACTTGACTCCAGCAATTCTAACCATGTGGGTTCTGTCCTTGAGCCAGTTTGCAACCCATCTAGTGACATAGGGGTTTATATTTAAGCTGGTGAGCTTATCTATAATGCCCGAGTGGGGTATTGTATCAAAGGCTTTTGCGAGGTCCAGGTAGGCTGTGTGGACCACCTTCCCCTCGTCAATGGCCTTGGTGACTGTTTCAAAGAAATTAACCAGGTTTAAGAGGCAGGATCTGCCCTTAACAAAACCAAACTGGGTAGGATCCAGTGTCTGTAGGTCCCCAATATCTTTATTTATGAGGTCCATGATTATCCCTTCCATAGCTTTGCAGACCAAGCTAGTCAGGCTTATGGGGCGATAGTTTCCAGGATCCGTTGAGGCACCACCTTTGTGGAGAGGGACCACAGTTGCTGTACGCCACTCTTTGGGTACATATCCTGTAGTAAGGCTGAGATTGAACAGTAGTTTTATGTTTGGGTTTAGCTCTTCTTGGAGTTCATGTAGGACGCAGCCCAGGACACCGTCTGGTCCCATTGATGCTGTGTTTTTGGCTTTGGAGGGCGGCTCTTACCTGAGCATCCGAGATGTCAGGGGGGCAGCACTCTGCTGGAATAGATATTTGCCCTTTTGGTGGGGAGGGGGGGAAGAAGTTTGCACTGAACCTGTCAGCTAGGATGTTGACAATGTCTGTGGGTTCGGTGTATTTTTTGTCATTTTGGACTAATTCTGAGCATATCTGGGAATTACCACCCAGGTTCCTAACATAACTAAAGAAAGCCTTGTGATTATCCTTAGTGTCCTGTGCAATTTTTCTCTCGAAGCTGGCCTTAGACGATTTTATGAGTGCCCGTAGTTTTTTGCTAATACTGATCAGAGATGCCTTCCCTTTTTGGAATTTTGCTCTATCATTTAGTAGCTTCCTCCTTCTATTGTATAGCTTGTTTATGGCTGGGGTCCACCAGACAGGACGTCTGCCTTTGGAGGATTGGGTCTTGGTTTTATTTGGGATAGCATGATCCATGCATTCCTGAAGGTGTTCATAGAATGCGTTTATAAAGGATTCTGCGGTCTGGGTCGTATTTTCCACAGGCCCGGGGGCTTTGAAGGATTCCACCTCAGTTTTGAGGAGTGTGAAATTTGCTTTAGAGAAGTTTTTCACTGTGGTTTTCTGGGCAGGGGTTGGTGTCGAGATGTGAACATCCAGTGAGATTAGTTTATGGTCTGATCTTACCAGTGAGGGATACACTTCTGGTCTGGAGCATAGAGTCCCCATGTTGGTGATGATCAGGTCCAGTATGTTTTCCCCTCTTGTGGGAGTGGTAACAAGTTGTTCCATAGCATTTGAGTTTATAAATTCTAGGAACCTTTGAGCTAGGGTGTTGGAGATAGAGTAATGCTCCCAGTCTATGTTTGGGTAGTTGAAGTCGCCCAATATAATGGTGTTTGGAGAGACCTTCATATTTTCCAGTGTTCTCAGGAAGGCTGAGTGGGGTTCCTGGGTTAGGGAGGGTGGTCTGTAGCAGGCTATAAACTGGAAGGCAGTTTTACCCACTGTTAGTTGCACATGGATAGTCTCTGATGCTTCGTGCTGTGCCACCAACCTGGAGGTGTGGGTATCTTTGACGAATATTGATACTCCCCCTCCTTTTGTGGGTCGGTCCAAGTTTTGGGGCCGAAAAGCATGGTATGAGGTATAACCTGGTAGTGCTGGGGTGCTCTCGGGAGCCTTGAACCAGGTTTCTGTTACTGCACAGATATCGATTTTCTCCATGCTAAGGAGAGTTTTGAGTGCGTGCATCTTGAGGTTTAGACTTCTGGCGTTAAGTAGCATTACTCTTAGTTTCTTATCCCTTGTGATACCTATGGAGGTGGGTTTGTCTTTTGAGCCTTGCCTAAAAAAGGCACTATGGGGGTAGCAAGAGTGTTTGTCAATATCCGAAAGCCTAGGGGTGACAGATGCAGGCCGTCCCTAGCGAAGTATCGTGGCTTGTCGAGCATGTCATCCCAGGCTGACAGGCATTGGATCCCCTTTGAATGACACCAATAATTAAGCCAATTGTTGAAATTGATCATCTTGTCTTCATATTGTGGCATCATTCTTGGTGAGGGTAAGATGCTACTCAAGGTCAGGGTCATACCGGCCTGGGCCACATGCTCAGAGAGCTCCTCTATGTCTCTTTTCATGTAGTCCAGGGAGGTACGTCTCAGGTCATTCACACCAGCATGGACAATGACTGAGTCATATTTGTACTTGCCTTGGAGTGACCTGAGTACTTGTGTTATGTGGCGGATCCTAGCGCCCGACAGGCAGCTCACCGTGACCTTCTCCTTGTTCAGCCTGGTGAGCGGGACGTCAATGTGCCTGATGATAGATTCACCTATTACAAGTGTATCAGGTGTGTTGTTTAGCCTTAAGGGCTGTCACTGTTTGGCACACTGGCTTTGTGAGATATGTGTTGCACGTGTTTTGTTTTGGGGTAGCGGTTGCTTGGGTGTCTGCTTTGGAGGTCTCTGCTGCTTAGGCAGATTTTTATTTAGAGCCTCCGAGTATGTTTTTGTGTGTTTATATGTTTGGTCTGCTGTCGTGGTAGGTCTATGTGAGACTGGAATTGTACTGAGTGTGGTTTCCTTCTCCTCCTGACTGGTTACGCCAGTACTGAGTTGAGAGAGCGTAGCCTCCAGTTTGGCTATATATGGATGCATCTCTCACATGTGTTGGAATTTATTGGGAGGAGGAGAGGGTTGTCTGTGTACATGAGGCAGTTGTAACATTGCCTCAAGATTCCCAGATTCACCAGCTGGACCGGAGAGAAGATTGACAACTGACCTTTGGACATGCTGCTAGAATAGTATTGTGAATTCCTTTATAATTGAAAAAAAAAGGGCCAATGGGGAACAAGGTACTCGAGAGGACTTTGTGAGAGTGTAGTGCTTTTAATTTTTTAGTGCTGACTTATATAATTGCTTTAGTGAGCAAGTGCCTTTAGTGAGCAAGTGCCAGGTAACTTAAATGCAATGTGTTACAGGTAACTTAAATGCAAAAACGACAAACAGTAACTTTCTTTTAAGTGAAACAAGGAAATGAGTACAGTAAGCAATGCAGATATCACTAGGGATCCACAGAAGCGCTGAAAAGCCACGTTTCAGGGAAATAACAAGCAAACAAACAACATGCATACAAACAGAGCTAGATTCAGCAGGCCTGGCTCTAGTCTATGCTACAGCAAACAAGGTGTACCAATTTCAGTAAGAAACAGTTGAAATATGCAGGCACTATAAGCCTTTAACCAGAAATTCCCAGCTCAGAAGGGCAGAGTCCAGCCTCTCCTCCCACAAGAGTGCAGACCACGAACCTTCTTAATGTAAAATAACTGGCCTGAAGCCCAAGTGCTTAAACCAGAACTAATACACTTTTAGAATAACTGACACTGAGCCCTCAATCAGCAGTTCCCAACTTAGAAGGATGTAAGCCACCTGTCCTGCCACCACAGTGCAGGCTACAAACCTTCCTAATGTAAAACAACTGGTCTGAAGTGCAACATGTTATTTTATGGTGATAATCAGTTGATCGATAGATGTGCATAACACTGAGATGACTGCATTTAGACTGAAAGAGAGAGAAATGATAGTGTCCAGACAGTCAATCACATCTGGCTGTAGCTGAAAATGGGGCGGAGAAAAGATGATATGTGGATGTAGGATTTGTCAGGTCCAAATAAACTTTATCTGACAGCTGATATAGTAACAGGTTTGTTCTCTCAGTGCTGGTAAGTGCTACTGTGTGTGTGCATTTGTGAAACTGTGTTTTTGGTATGATCCCTACATTACTGCCATGTTTGTGGAGCAGGAGGGATTTGGTGCTTGAAGTGATCTTTTTGATGGGTCCTTGCTGCTATACCAGCATTTGTGGAAGGATGGGTAATTTGCACTGAGGTGCTTGTCTGCACTGTATGTCTTATTGTGATATCTTTTTACATCTGTTTAAAACATGTTTTTGCAGTGTCATACCTTATATTGGTAATGTTCAGATATTTTCTGTTGACTGGAGCATCACTACCGCAGGTACCTTCAGAGTGTCCCTCAATTTTTAACTGCAGTTAATCCACTTTTGTACAGATATAACATGTGGCACTCCATCTACAGTGTGCTGTGAGATTTGCATGTTTATGAATCATGGCCAATGCTATGGATTTTCATTTGGAAGCCTAATATGCACCAACTTAAGTCCAGGTGTGCAGCACTGTATGTCATTATTCCACTGGGTACCACTTAATGAAGTGGGGAGGGCTTTGTAGCATACTTCTGACTATGCATCAGCTTTGCATTATAGTGCACAGTGTTTATAAACAGTACAGTCTTGCTTGTAATTATCAGGCCTTTTTATTTATATTTTATGTCTTTATACAGACGTCTGATGAAAATGGGTCTTCGTCCAGATGGACTGTCCTGGAAAACAAATGTAAAATAAATAAATAAAATAAACAAATCCCACCAAGGGGGAAAGAATAGCAAGGACATGAACATAATGTGAAATAAGCATGTTATAAACTTCCTCTCTCCCCTTCTGATTTGTAAATATAAAACCCTTTATTTCTCACATTTTTCTTTAGATCGTTATGCTAAGTCATCTTTTTGTTGCCACATTTCCATTAATGGTATAGATAAGTCAAACCACATCCCTGCACTCAGACATTATTGTTAAGATGAGTCAACACTGGAATTAAAAAAGTAACTCCACTTTCTTTTCCACATCCTTCAAAGATGTTTCTTGGAGTAGAACTGATAGAAAAATACTCACCCTCCAACTTGCACCAGATAGGATGTTAATACAGTGTTCTTGTCAAAGACAGTGTTTCTGTGACAATTGTAGTCTTAAGTGACTGATTTTGGTTGATCTCTTTGAATGTCTCTTCAGTAAGTGTAGTTTTAAAATTGTGCTCATGTTTAACATAAAAGTTCACACCCTCCCAGAAATAATGTCCAATGCCAAAAGGAATAGAAAACTGCCTTCATTGCTAAGCTGCGTGATTCTTGCTGATTAGACTTCACCTTAGTGGACTTTTAGATACAGGAGTTCACAACTAACGTTGATCCTTATAATTCCATCAGAGTACCTTTGGGTCTCCACGAGGTTATATGTATGACACTGACTAGCATGGAAGGAAATTGCATAGTACAATATGGTAAAATAATACTGGTACGTAGCAGTGTGTATTATATGTCACTAACACCAGCATTAGTCACATGATACTAGAGCAAATTATCTGCTCTAAACTGGGGCATCAACCTAGTGGTTTGTGACAAAACTAAGATATTGTTAGTGTGTTGCTATGCAGTGTATTTGTTTAAGAGTCAGGATACATAGTGGACAATGAAGTTGGTTGCTCACTGTGCTGTACCATTTTTCTTAGTAAGCCTTCACTGGACTATTCAGCAGTCAGAAGCATGATGTACTTTGCTGTCACAGAGTAAGACATACTGACAGTATCTCGGAACTCAGAATTTTACCAGCATTTTGTTAAAAACAAAATTTCAAATGTCAGAATCAGAAATATTGTTGCAGGCAACTGTGTACCCCAGCCCTCTTAAAAAAATGCATCAACTTGGAAGTCCCCTTACCTTGAAGTAAGTGAAACAATGGTTGTAGTGGGAGAGTGTTTATTTTTTGGGAGTCAAATTCCAATTCTCTGATAAAGATTTCTGTTTTTAGTCTGATGTTGTAAAATTTTTGTCATCTGGGATCTCTCATTTTGATCATCTCGGGACAGGTACCAAAAGATTGGAGTAACTTGGAGTCTATGCTGCTCTGATAACCCCCCTCCCACAGAAGAATGAGTGAGATGAGCAGACACTGTCTAGACAACAACCAATCACAGTCCACAGTCACTGCCCCAAATGTGCAGAGAATAATTTTAAATCCTTACATGTTAATGAACTGCATCATTTGTACGTTGTTTATTCCTGTGATCCGTGACACCACAATACAGCCAATTTTGGAAGATGATGATGTCGTCAGCAAAACATACAAAAAGCTGTCTAGCCGAAAGTATATTAGCAGTAGCAAAGCAACAAGTGCAATCAGTTAACAAACACAAACCTGGACATACACACTACCAGATGATGTCAGAATGGGGTCGATATCCTGTCTGATATATCTGTATACTGGCATTTATTTCACTAAAGCTAGTCAATTAAAATGGTTGCCTAAAACTAAGTGAATGTTAATGGCTTCTGTTACAGATTCAGTCATAAAATGTAGACCTGCCGGGTGTGGGATTAACTAGATGTCCATCAATGTGCTGTCAGTCACAGACTTCAAATAGCTTTTTAATCAAATATCTTTCGGAGAAGTGCAGGTCAGCTTAATACTATTTTCATGTCTACCACCATCTATGTGTCTAAGAGGTGTAATTGTAGTGAACAAACCAATGCAGTAAACATTGCAGAACTCTGTTTGCCACTCAAAAGGTAATACCTAGCTATAGCGCTTTCTGTAAACATGTGACTGGTTTGAAAACTTTATCTTTTTACTTGGATTGTATGTGTAATTGAATGTTTCTACAGGAAGTATTGGTCATGTATATGCAACACTCTCTTTAAATTCCACTCTGTCTGGGGTTGCTCAGGCATGTGGACAAGTATTTGTTTTATTGCAGACCCCAAGGCTGTCTCCACTAGGGACTGATAATTATAGCACTGAACTTAATTCTATAGTACTTACAGCAATTACAGGTATCCTAGCTGCTATTACACTGCTTTAGAATAAGCATGGGTCTGTTAATGGTTGCATAAACAATATTTCTTTCTAAGCAGTCACTTAAACTAGTGGATTGGATTTAAAATTTATTAGGTGCAATATTCAACATAAATTTTAAAGCACAAGCTGGAATCTCTGTCATTTACCAGTCTTCAGACACAAACTTATATTTATTTGGAAATGTATGTAAATGCTTACATTTTTTAAAATGTGTTTCTAACTAAAGTGTTCTGCAGTACTGCACTATACCATCTGCAAGAAGTTTCGGAAACAGTTCACAATAGTACTGGTTCCTGTTTCATATAAGTTGGATAGAAGTAATGAATCAGCCTTATATCCAGTAACCTACAAAGTTTTGCTTATCAAGCTCTTTTGATTTGTGTAGGATTTTAGTTTAAATGTAAATGTATTGCACAATACAGAAATCCCAATAGCATCTGCATTTGATATAAAAAATCTAACTATAACAGCAGTATTATTCTGTTTTCAAAAGTATTAATAAAGGTTGCATGACAAAACAATATGAGATTCAAGATAAGTTGGTTCATAAGTTCATAGGTAAGTACTAGACTAGCTGCCCTTGTAGGCTACTGTAAGCCAAGCCATTTTCCTCTTTTGTGCATGGTTTACCTTATCCTATTTGGTTACAGAATGGCCTTGCCTATCCCATGGTCAATAATTATATATTTCACCTAATGAGAATAGCTGGGATCATAACATTTAGGAGCAGCCTCTGTCCATTAGTAGTACAGGGAGCAGTGATTGGATAAGTTTTCTGTTTCTCATCCATAGATCCACATTGTGATTTAATATGGACAGGGATGAACTTTGTTTTATGTGGATGGGGATTCTGTTCCAGAGCAGCAGTATCCTCTGCAAGATATACCTGCCCCTCCAAACCATTCTGTTGATGTTGCAAGAAATTATTTAGAACCCTAGACTGAGTATTTGTGATGCCATTTGACTTGCTGATGTCCAGTAAAGCCATCCGTATTGGGGCGAAGGATGCCTTGCAATGCCATACATGGGTCATCTCTTAGAAGTCTGTAGGAGACCGAGTATATTGACAGGGCTTTGAGTCTGTTGTGTTAAAAGCTTTGACGAAGTCAAGGTGTGTGTTATGCACCATGTTGCCTTCATCCATTGTTTTGGTGACACTGACAAAAAAACAAAAAAACAAAAAGAAGTTAAAAGAGAACTATAAATGAAGGAAACCTAAAAGCATTATTCTCTGAGGTGCTTGCAAATAGATTAAGCAAGTTTCACACTGGCTATTGTACTATTATGAGGTGAAACTATTCGCAATTTAAGAAGGTAGTTTGAGAACAGATTTTGTTGAATACGGTGCAGAATGGCAGCCTTGTGCAGTTCCCCTTGCACATAATTCTAATACAGAAATCAATTCCAGAAAAACAATGAGATGTGATGTGACCACCCAAGATCAGTTTTAGATTATATTAAGTGCAGGGTAAAATAGGCAGGTTTTGCTATTCCAGCTAGGAGTAACTAATTCCAGCCAAGACAGGATCTATCTTTTGACTGGTTAATGACTTTTTTCTTTCCACTGGTAAAGAAAGGAGTCATTACAGGTTCTACATCAAAGAGACCAGCGATAGAAGTAATGCTGCCATCAGCGGGTGTTGAGGAGGACAGCAGTTCTGTAAAGAGAATGTGGTGCAGGGAACACCAGAGATGTCAGAAGTTAGAATGATCGACCCTAACCCAGTATCTCACAAGAGTGTGTAGCATCAACAGGAGCAAGGAGACATTGTGCAGGGTATGAAGGGACGTCTGGTTCATTTTCAGTTAGAGGGGTGTACATTGTAACCTTGGGACAATAACAGACAAGACATTCCCAATTATTAACTGTGACATTGGGGGGGGGGTTATGCGATATGGCTCTCATAGATAGGGTACTCACCATACCCTCTGACATCTGTAATATTATAATTATGGAGGCTTACCACTTATGGGAGGTATTGGTGTGGTTTCATTATGAACAAAAACTTTGGAAGCACTATGCAACAGATAAGAATGTAAGGTGGGGGAAGAGCATCATGGAGAAACATGGCTGAGTGTGGTGATAGACCAGTTCAGGCTTACTGCTAACCAGTGATGAATGAAGAAAGAAAGGACTAAGCTTAAGCCATACTGGGCCTTTAATAAAGGCCAATGCTCCTGGCTAAACTGTCTATTTAACTGATCTTGTTCCTTTTGTTGTAAGGGTCACTCACCTGCTAAATGTTGGTCTAAAGAGGGCCAGCTGATAGGCTCGTGGTCCAGGCAAGGTGGAAAGTCAAACAGGCAAGAACTTGTAGCACGTTAAACAGACCAGTGAGGCAGTACGGGGGTCAAGGATATCCCCATTGGGATTAGGACCTTAAAGAATGCAGAGGAGCACATACTGATACACCCCCCCCCCCAATCCCACACCAGCAGCATCTGTTATTTGTTGCATATGTGAAGCAGACTACAATGTACCTTATGCCTCATTGGAGGATTCTATCAATGTATTGGGCAGATTTCAGGATCTGCGACTCAGTAAGCTGGATATAGAGGTCGTTTTTCCCCCTGCTTCTCTGTTCAGGCAAGACTGGCCCCTTTGAGGGAGTCATTCTGGTGAGACTTATTTTCATACTGCATTGCCCATGGGCTACCAAGTACCCTGTACAGCATCTGAAATTTTCAGCACTGAGCTGCAGTAGTGCTGGGAGCAGCAGGTCACTTGATAGGTTGCAGTTCATTACTTAGATGATTTCTTAGTAATGCGGGAGGGCTCAGCTGCTGTGGAAGAATGTCTACAAGCCTTCTTGTTCTTGTGTGAGGAACTAAGAGTCTCCACAGTGGCAGGCAAACTAGTGGGCCCAGTATAAGCTCAAGTTTTCTGGAGTTGGAGATAGATGCAAAGGCTTCCATTATTGATTGCCTACTGACAGGCTGAAATGCATAAACAAAGTCTTGAATGAATATCAAAGGCAAGAAAAAGGTTGGGTGAAGGAAGCAATGGCACTTTTATGCCTACTTAATTTTGCTAGTAGGGCAGTTGCCCCAGGCAGAGTGTTCAGCAGATCTGTTGTTAATTTGTTAATGGAAGGCAAGCAGAAACATAATTTGGTTAGAGTGACCACCTGTGTCAAGGAAGGTCTACATATTTGAAATAATTTTGGCCAACTTTAATGGTGTATCTTTATGGAAGGAGGGTTGGTTTTCTGATTTCTGTTTACATTTGTTTAGAGATGAGGCTGGAGGGTTGGCCTTTGGAACCTTTTGGCAAGGAAGATAGTTTTCCAAGCCCTAGCCAGCTTACTGGTCCCATAAACATAAGTTGAATATTACCTTTTTTGAATCATGCCAATCTGGCTGGCATCAGTAGTTTGGGCAGATTTGTTTGCTACCACAAAATCATTTTCCACACATATAATCAAGCAGTGGTTCTTGTTCTCTCTATGAATTCACCAAAGTGTATATCTGTGCAATTCTGGTTCTTCACATCATAAAAATGAATGTATCTCCTAAAGGCAAACATGGCAGAAAAACTCAACAATTTAGGGGATGTACTTTCTCTTTTACAGGTCCCATTGTTTTATTGATTGGGTCCAGATGCACAGGCAAAACCTACATTTGTCTCCTCCTGGCTACTGTTAATTGGAAAAGAATGATTACTCAAACTATATGACAATCATGGGAGGATAGCACATGGAAGGCATTATGTGGAAATCTATAGCCTTTTTCGTTTTTGTGCAGGATTTAGCCGAAAGGAGGGGAATATTGCCACCGGCTCTAGTGGCTTATTTTGTGAGGTGTAGGTGCTGCAAGAAGAAGGCATTTAGAACCATTTGTATCCACTTGGTTACTCTCACTGTTAGATACAAGGTATTTGGTGTGCCAGGTTTTATAAAATGACAGTTCATTATTAGGGTCCTTAAAGCTTGGGAAAAGTTTTTGGACAGAGTCAGAGTTGCCAGGAAGACCATAGGAAAAAAGTTATTTTTAAGCAGTTTTCTTATGGTTGCGCAGAACTTCAGAGTGCCTTTAACCCTCTCTTGGAAAGGCATGACTTTCACCACTAGGTCAGTTTCCATATGGAGGGTCTAAAACTGACCTAGGGAGTAAGAGTCAGGAAGTCTGGCTGTGTGAGTACTCTCTCCTTTTTCATCCCAGTTCATTTGTTTCCTACCTCTTAGAGCATTTCTCTTTCTGCTTCTCCATTACAGTTTGATTTTAAGTTATCCTCTGGGTGGCATGTGATGTCAAAGCACTTAGATGAGTGTTTAGGAAATGCACTGGCAAATCAAAAAGTGCCCTTGGCAGGGTATTTGTCACATTCCTTTCATATAGGCAAGGCATCTGATTGCCTGTCCTGATGCTGTCTGTTGATGATATTTAAATATGGCTGGCAACTGAACAAGGTATTTGCAAGTCAAAAACAAAGAGTCCAAGTGAAGCAGCTGGATTGGTTCCACTCACACGTACGTACACGTTCCAAATGAAACTCTAGTAGTGTAAAGCAGGAAACACTTTATTTAGTCCAACAAGATGATAAATTCCAAACGAGATAAGCGCTTTCATCTAGATAATCTAGACTTCATCAGATAACCCATTACAAATACATACTTCCTTTTATATAAAATCCACAGGAAGTGACAACATTGATTAACACAGTTAATTAAATAAAAAACAATGCATTTTGAATATTGACAGTAAACAGAAGATGAATAAATATGCATATGTAAATAAATAACAGTAGATAGATAATACATAAATAGCACAACCCCCCCTCCCCCATTTGTATACCTAAAATATGGTAGTAGTATGTAAAATACAAAACATGTATAAATATACATGATATATTAAGAATAATAACTATGTAATAAAAAGTGCATAAGTTATTAAAAATGCTTGTAGTGTTATGTAGAAAACATATACTTGTAGTATTATATAAAAAATGCTTGTAATGTTGTAAAAAAACTAGGAAAAGGCTTTTAATTACCTCTCCTTTGCCTTCAATTTCAGTGAAGGGCTAATGGAGATGCTTTCATTCAAGCCTGGCCAGGTACCTGTATTTAATCGCAACTGCCAGTAAGGATCTCTTTTTTCCAACAGTAATGACCAAAGCCTCCTCTTATATCCGTGTGGATACAGTCTATAATAAAAAATTGGAATTTGTGATTGATGTTCTCCATAATATGTTTACTTAGGGCATTAGTGTCTTTTTTATTTTTAATGTCCTATAGATGTTCATATATGTGGTTCCTTAGCTTACGGTCAGTTTTACCAAAGTAGTAACAGGCACAGGTGGTACACATAGCACAATATATAACCTTCTCAGAACAACAGTTATACTTCTGAAGTATCCTAATTTCCATATTATTAATGCTAAATGAGTTACCCTATTTGATATGTTTGCAGTAGTTACATCTTCCACATTTATTCATGTGAGCAACTTTACGATTATGCTCAACATTTTTATTATCAAAAATGTTTTTCAATTTTTTCCCTTTTCTATATACTATAGTAGGTTATAAGCCTATGAAGGATCTAATGTTTGTCTCATGTCTAAGGATGGACCAGTTTTTTAACTAAAATATCCTTTAATATAAAACTATATTGCATAAAAACAGTGATAAAAGAAGTTTTAAAATCTCTACTTTCTTCACTATAATGTTAGTATCAGTATTATTGATGGATAAAACATTGTCAATTTCATCACCAGATAGTAGTTGATGATAAAAACCTCTCTCCCTCTTACTGACCACTTCAATCATGGTTTCAGTAATGCATTTGAAATGATAACCTCTCTTCAGGGACATATGTTTAAGACTGTCACATTCATTCAAGAATTTGTCCATAACAGAAACCATGCGTGCTGCCCACACAAATTGGCCTTTGACAATGGCCTTCTTTTGTTTCACAGGGTGTGTACTAGAAAAATGCAACAATTAATTAGAATGCATATTCTTTCTAAAAAATCTTTGATACAAACTTTTCATTATGGTAGTCCTTTAACAAGAGAATGTCCAAAAAATAAATCATGTTGGGGTCACTAGTATATGTAAACTTTAAAAATCTGGTTTCTAATTCTATTGTATGAAACATTTAGTTCATTTAGAGAGGATTCCATATAGGCTTTTCCTTCTAGAATACATAGCATTTTCTTATTATAGTCCTCACAATCCGTTAGAACCACCCCATCCCCTTTGTCTGGTTTCATAATTCTAATCCTTTGTAAAAAAAAATCTTAATTTCATTAATAACATTATTCTCACTTGAAACACTTACATTAGGGTACATACTTCTATAATTAGAATTCCGTATATCCAGTTCACAAATACTTTCAAATAGTTGGACAGTGGGATGAAGTGGAGGGTTGTAGGTACTTGAAATTGCCAAAGAGTTAAAAAAAGATTCAGAAAAATAATTTTTAAATTGAATTTGTGTCTGGACAACCTCAAGTCCATTAGTGTGTTCGAAATATCCATAGAATGTGAAGATACAAAGGTGAAACTTTTTGCAAACATATCACAATGTTCTGTATTAATGTCAATACTAGAAAAATTATAAACATTAAAATCACCCATGGTGTTTGTTACAACATGACAAGATGGTAGAGTATGGTCTAATATCAGGTCAGGGTGTATGTTCAAAGTTTCAGTCATGGACATAGTTAATTCCTATTGTTCCATGTTTGTTTCTCCGGTTATTTGCAAGTCAAGTCGTAGAGGGCCGATGGATGCCAGTACAGATGAGTATCTAAGGAGAGCAGTAGTGGATGCAACCTGGCTTAGTGTCATCCGGTGATCATATCTGAATATAGTATTTGAAAGTTGTGTTTAACTGGTTGTGTTTAATAATGCTTAGGTCGCAGTGGCTATAAGTGTACATGTCTTTTCTTGGCAGAAGGCTTAGTCAAAACCAGGTGTAAGATCTCACCAGCAGTATACTCAGGTGGCATACTTATATAACATTTAAATGAACATTCAAATTTTTCCAGTGTATTTTTTTTAATGAGTGTGTGTATACATATATTGACTGGGAAAACTGCATATGTGATCATAAGAGATGAATATGTTAGTTTTGCATGATCAGGTTTATGTAAGTTTTATTTCTTGATAGTATATCTTGACCCTATAGATTTCAATAAGGTTTTGTCTTAATATACCAAAGTCATTTTTCTTTTCTGAATCATTGTCACTTTTTTTAATATAATTCAAAAAATAATGCTAAAAATATCAACTTGTTCTCATTTTCTGCATATCACTTTACTTCCTTCACTACCTCATTAATTAAATCCCATCTCTCTTTCTCTCTTGCAGATACAGAAACATTTTTCTTCACAGCTTTTATTCCAGTCCATGTTTTCTTTCATCATGGCTTTGGCTGTTCTAATTTCACATACTGCCCCTTAACTTTTCTTATTGTAGAAGCACCAACTTAGATCTCCTTTCTTTTATTTCTCTGTACCATTCCCTTTGCTTTGTCTCTCCATGCTAATATGTAGCCAAAATATTTATTTTTCATGATTATACTTTTTATTTTCTCTCTTGTCCTTCACAGTCTCCTTCTGGAAACTAAATGACCCTTCATGTACATTTGACACTTTTTTGTCATCTAGTTGACTTTTACTTTATCACCTAAGCTTTTATAAACTCTGTCACATGTACTTCATTTGTAAAGTTTTAGTTGCACATCTTAACTTAATTCCATTGTTAGGAGCCACATTCAAGCATGGTAATACCTATCAATAGTAATCTCACTTAAATCTTCTAATTGCATCTGCTGGATACAATACAATGTTAAGAAGTAATTTGTTTCTAGTGTTATCCTTTTCCTGTTGTGTAAGACATCACAATCTTTTACTTCCATTATCGTATTTTATATCTTGGTCTAACATCCTGGCCTTTCCAGTCTCCACTGGAAGGCTAAAATCTTCCAAATAGTCTTTTTTACTTACCATTTTACCTTTAATTATCTGTATCTTGTTATACTATCCTCTGGATGCATAACATGGCATGTAAATCGTATTATTTGTAGCGATCTTTCATTTCACACCTTCTGTTTTGATTGTCACTAAAATTTAAAATCCCCTACACTCTCCCATTCCTGGTCCATTATCCTCATCTTCATTTCTTCTTTATTATTGGCTATAATTCCATTCATTTGGGAATTCTCATTCTTTCATATCACATCTATAGGACAGTACTTAACTACCAGCAGGTAACTCATTCTATTATGTCCAGTTTTGAGTTTTTCTATGTTAAACTCCATCATTCTTACTTGGTCCCTGCATTTATTCTCCTTCCCCTTCTATCCAAGTTTTTCAACATCATTCCACTTTAACTTTTCTTTACTGTCAATATCTACTTCTTCACTATTCCCCCTCCTGTTTACTTTCGTTTCATTTGTCCCACTTTCTTACTGTACATATCCAAACAGCCCATTAGCACTGCTATAACCTGTTGAATAAAATATGGTATATCTCACTTAAATAGATCTCCATTTTCCGCAACTGCTGTGCCAGTGAAAATTTGTGTTTGGATTATATTTTCTTGATGGCAGAAGAAGATGGTAAGGGTAAGTCCATTCAGTATTCTGTGTCCCTCCATTCTTGTCTTTATATTCACCACCTTTCCTACTCCAACACCCTTCCCTTTTTGTGTTCATCAGGTCACCAACCTTTTCTTTGAAAAAGTACTGTTAAAAATTCATAGAGTAGTTAGCCTTTGCAGTCTGTTACCTTTGCCTTCTTCTCACCCCACCTCCACATGCATACTTTTCTTGATGTGGATGATAGTTTCATATCTTCATGACATAATGTTTTGCACACACATCATCTAGTATTTACTAAGAAATGGCCATTCTCCTTTCATTTTTGGTTATATTCTTTCATTTCCTTTCATCAACCATGCCTTTCTTGTGGGTTTATTCTGGACTACTTTCAGCAGGTTGATATTTGTGGGTGTGCGTGTGTGTGTGTGTGTGTGTGTGTGTGTGTGTGTGTGTGTGTGTGTGAGTGAGACCTCCAGGTCTGAACATTGTACTCTGGTTTTGTCTTGCCCCAGACCTGGCAAAGCTGGAACATTATTTATTTTTCTTCTAAGTGTATCCTCCTGAGGGGACAACCTAATGTTCGGTTATGTTTTTCCACTGTCCTTTGCTCATGGTGGCTCATTCCAGGTGTGATCAAAAACAAAATATTCATAGTCAGTATGATTCAGATGTCAGATGTCATATTTCAAATTTGTCTGCACTGAATGTCAAGCACATCCTTTCAATGACTGGATTACTCATTTCATATAATTTCCTATTCCTGTCTTCTTATCCCTTCACTGCTGTTCATAACTTTCAGTCAACAGTGAAAAAGATTATCCTGTTCTCTCCTCTCTCATGTATATCTGAAACAAATACTCTGATGAGTACTAGACCACAGACCAATCTCTGCAGTATTCCATGTGTGGGTTTCTTTTTCTTTTTTCTTTTTCTTCTTTGTATTTATGGTATCTGATTCAACACATCTTTCTGTGTTTTTCCATTCAACACCAGCAATCCATTTCCTTAATCCTGAGCCTACTCAAAGTACTTCTAATATTCCTACCAGCCACCTGTTCAGGACCATATCAAGGACCTTAATGGAGTATAGGTAGAAGATTCCTGCCAGTACTTTCTGACAGGTTCTTCTGTCATCTAGTCATAAAACTGGATTAAATTTGACTGATAGCTTCATCTGACAATGAAGCCATATTTGTTAGTATGTACATTTTTGAACTGTAAGAAAACAGCCCGTCTTTTCCTCAGTATTCTATCCACATATTTCCCTGCACTGTTACTAGTAACAAGTCAGTAGCTGTCTGGGTGTTTCCTACTGCTGTCTCTTCTGTGTACCATGCTTGCTATCTTACTTTCCACAGACACTTCTACAGTAGCTAGGTAGTCATGAAAATACTCCACCAAGGAAATTTGTTAGCACCCTGGATAATTTCAGAAGCCCCTCAAATGTATCATCTTCCAGTGCTTCATCCTTCCTTAGGAAATTGGCTTCCATTTTAACTCTTCCAATTTGTACATTGGTTTCTATTAATTGCTCTTGATACTCTGCTGTTCCCTTATTTGTGCATAAATACAGAAAAAAATACTAATTTCTTCTGATTTTTCCCAGTTCTTCCATGAACATCCTCTCATCATAGTTTGATTTTGCAAGGTCTGTTCTATATTTCATTCTCTTTGCTGTATAGCTAATGAAACTTTCATTCTCTCTCTCTCTGTCTCTGTTTTCAGCTGCCATCAGATGTTGTCCTCATTCACCCAGTCTACAGGACATTCCCTAGCTTCCCCAAATCTTTACCCAACCCACATTCTGGACCAGTGAGGAGCTAGAGACCAGTGAAGCCTGCCCTAACCTACTGTCTTGTGGCAGCCTTGCAAGGTCTGAGATGCCTGACTTCTGGAGATAAATGTGCACTTGTACATATGGAACCTCCTGATGTAGCAGCACACTCTTTATGCTGATATTACAGCAAGACAGGCTGCCCCTGCAGTGAAAGATCTGGAGTCAGATGCTGACTTCCATGCTCAGCCACTTGCTTTATCCAGTGCCTATGCAGCTAATCAAACACAAGTCATCTGGGTCAAAGGCAGGGCTCTTATCCCTTTGCTCTAAAGGGCGGAGAGGCTTTTGTTCTCTCTGTCGACCCCTTCTACCAAGTACCTTTCACTGTTTGCCTTTACTCCCCTCACTTTCTTTGTTGCCATTCTGTTTCCCTTCTTGTTCTGAGCCTCACCTACCTCCCCATAGAAAGCCTTTAACTTATTTTATGCCTGCTTTTCTTTAATTCCTAGCCTACATTTTCTGTATAACTACATTGATCTTCTTGTTTTGTTTTCTCCTCTTCCTGAGAACTATTGCCCACAGACTAGTGCTGCATTCCTGACTTATTTCCATTGCTTGCTTTAGGTCTTGGTTTGCCTTCATTTCCTTAAATCATCTTGTTTCCTCCCAAGCTCATTATAATCCACTGCAATAAAACTTCCCTTCATCTTGGTTATGTCATCAACATTTTTTCTATCATGTGTAGAGTTTTTTTTGTTTTACCAGTTGGCTGATACAATCAATGTATACTCTCTTTCTTTCCTGGATCATGGAATCTCCGTGTTTGCTTTTAGCAGATTCATGACTTCCAGGACAATAACCTTATTCCTCACTACACTCCTAATTTGTTCTATCATCGAATATCTCATTTTCTTCCCTTCATAAATCTAGGGGCTAATATGTGGTAGAGATCTCCCAACACCATCCCCCTATTTATTTTTTTGCTTGTTTTGTCAAGTAGATTTGTGTCCTGGTCACCAAAAACTTGAGCGAATATGTCTTAACAGTTTCATGTAGGCAGATTACTCTGTAAAGAAGCTATTAGATTAGTATAATAGATTAAAATTAGTAGCAGTCAAAGTAAATTGTAATAATGATTCAGAAAAAATACACTGTGATATAACAATGAAACAATGGCACATTTCAGAGTAAACATAAGACAAAATGAGTGTTAAAGGCACAGATACTATATAGCATCAAACAGCTTTTCACTTCATACAAGTTGCTATTGCAGTCCGTCCATCCATCCACAACTCCTTTTTCACATTTTTGCACATGGGGTCAGGGTGTCACTTCAACTGTGACAGTCATCTGGAGACAAGGTTTACACTGCCAGGTGGTTAGCTTTGCTGCAGTCATTTTTCCACACCACACACACCTATGGCCAGTTTTGAGTGTCCAATCCATGTACTGTACGACTTTGGAATGTGGGAGGACACAGGAGCTCACAGAGGAAACTCGGATGAACACAGGGTGGACAAGCAGACTCCACACAGAAGGCACCTCAGCCGAGAATCAAACCAGGGAATCTCTTCCTGTGAGGCGACACCACTATCCGCTGCTCTGTTGCAGTAGTCATGCAACTTATATAATTGTGTTTATTTCTGAATTTATGTGGGAGAATACACCAATTTATTGACCTATCATGAATCTGAATCCTGGTCTACCTTAATAACCAGTCTCATTAGTTTTGAGAGTAAAGGTAATAAAATAAATCAACAGCCTAGATTTAGCTGTTTGTGGTCAACAGAAAAATACATAGCAAAGGGGCTCAGTCACGCATTGGCAACATTTTATTTTTTTTAGGGAAAGGCAGTGGTGTTCATAATAATCAAAATGCGCAGTAAATTCACAAACTATCTTAGGTTTGTCTGGAATATGCCTATGATGTGAACGGTGTCGCAACCCCCCACTGGAAGGGTGCATTCCAGCTTTGGGTGAGCGTGTTAATTACCTAGCTCATTCTTTTAAATGTTTACAAGCTTAATAGTTTATAGTGGATCTTTAGTTGTCTTAACACTCTGTCCACATTTGTTGCAACATGCTGTTTTGGTGTTAAGTGACATCAAGTGAAAGCCCCTGATATTTGTAGACTGGTACTACATTAGCATATACTAGTTTGTTTCTATGCTTTGTTTGTGCATTCTCTGCAAACCTATTCAG
This sequence comes from Protopterus annectens, assembly GCF_019279795.1. Lineage (NCBI taxonomy): Eukaryota > Metazoa > Chordata > Ceratodontiformes > Protopteridae > Protopterus > Protopterus annectens. The sequence goes on along the minus strand of NC_056748.1, from coordinate 674,945,638 downwards.
CAAAAGTGTTGTTTTCCTAAAATTAATTGCTAATTTATTATGGCCTACAATCTCAGATCCCTACCACCAGTAATCTGCAAGCTTCCCATAATACATGAACTGACTACTGTCATTTAATACGTGATCCTAAAACATGGCACTCCACCCCATCAACTGTCAAGCTGTTCACATCTTTTACCAAACCCTGCTCTTATTTAAAAATCTGTTGGTAACAGTATCTAGTTTAAGGTTTCCATTTGCATATTCTAAGAAGTATCATTGCCTCTCCACTCTCACCCTCATACACTGGAATAGCCTTTATAAATTGCTACTCAAAATGTCCATAACATATAAGGCATATTATTCTTTACAAAAAAGTAAAGAATTCAAGGAATCAGAGTCTGCTAGATAACTAGAAATTTGCAAAAGCAACTAAGAAGCCAATGTTAGCATTCTGGAGTTTCTGAAAGACACTCAGTCACCTTACACACCCACCTAATGCTTAATCATAGCTGGTCCTCAAGAAAGACAATTAAATTAGTTAAATTAAACTTGCACAGATCTCTTATTTAGCTTTCCGCAGCATACTAAAAAGACCTAAGGAGGTGATATGACTCCAGAAAGACAGACCCTACCATTACACGGCCACACTCGATGAGTATCCTCCATAAGAGTCTTCAGCCTTATTGAAGGATGACTTAGCATGATTCCTAGGTTCCCATTCCTGCAAGCTCTTCAACCATGCAGCTGATAGCCTAAAATTCTATTCTAACCTTATTCCAATAAAAGCAGTACTTAGACTTCTTTCTCCATTACCTAGGAAAGGGATTACACAGTGAACGTCACCTTCACATTACCTTTCTCAAAACTACTGCAGTGTCTCTTTAATCAATCCTAATTTCACAACCACTGGAAAATGAAAGGTGACATGACTTCCAATAAAATCCTTCATCTCCCAATTGTGTAAGTCAAGATAATAGCCAGAACTCACCTAATCTCTACTTTACTCTATGCTTCCCCCATATACACCAATCTATCAAAGAAAAACCTCAATAAGCTAGTAATATCTTACAATAATATTGCTAGATTTGCTACAGGAGCCCCTTTTAGAACACATCACTGCCTGAACCTAAAACAACTAGGTTGGCTAGATCTTCCAAATCAGCTCGAACTTCAACAACTCATAATAGCCCACAAAACCCTGCACCAACCCACCAAAACTCCAATGCTCTCTTGCCACATCACACCTTATTATAATCAGAAACAGCTACGCTCTTCAAACAAACTATTGATCAAAACAACCATATCTAATAACTCTGCAGGTGACTGCCTGTTCTCAAACTCTGTTGGAAAAATATGGAATAAACTACCCTCAGATATCTCATCTCTGACTTCTCTCCCACTTTTTAAAAGGAATCTAAAACTGCATCTCAATATAAAATGGCTATGCTCCTGTAGTAACCCAGACTAATACTATTTCTTTTCTTGTCTTCTGCCATTTTTTTCCCTACTACACCCTATAACTCAACACGCACTGCCTGTTCTCCAACTTTGGTGGAAAATATGATATAATCAACCCTCAGATATCTGATCCCAGACCTCTCCCCCACTTTTTAGACCCATCTACACAGTACCTCAATAAAAAGGCTATGTCCTAATAACTCTGCAGGTGACTGCCTGTTCTCAAACTCTGTTGGAAAAATATCGAGACTTACTCTGTTCTCCTTTTTTCTTTACTTTCCTTCTTCCCTATTTTTTTTCTCTCTACACCCCTTTCAGCTTTTCTTTACCTCTCATTACACTTCAGCATTCCTCTTATAAAATTTATGTATTGATTTTTTGTATTGTAATGATTATTGTGAAGCACATCACGTAGATTGTAGTTTATGTATTTTTTGGTTCTAAGATTGTAATTTGCAATTTCCTGAAAAAAAAAATATATATACTAGTTGTTTACTGTTAGTTTTATATTTGTTATTACTTCTTTTTTAACACTTTCTTAAACCACGTAATACTCATTGGAGCTTTTCTCCCCGGGCCTCTACTGAAAATGGACATATATCTAGATAGACTAGCCCGGTCAACAAATGTAAAATAAATAATAAATAAAATAATAGCAATAATAATAATAATAATAATAATAATATAAATAATAATATCATTATAATAAAAAATTTGTTCAAAAACTTATTGAGCACTTCAGTAAATATGACTTAGTATCTTGGAAGAAAAAAAATAAAAAAAATGCTATCTTGGTTCACTACCAGAAAACACAAAGACGCAGGAAGATAGATGTGATACCTTTTACAGGGGACAACATACGTTCTCATGTTGTCTTTTTCATCAGTTCCTCAACAGATGGGTTTCAGATCTTCAGCCACTTGAGACTTCACCTCCATAGCTCAATCTTCTTCACTTATCCATCATCCTCTCCTTCACTTGAACACCTTAGATCTCATTTGATGCTTCAGTGGTTGGATGTTGTCACCTGTAGCTTGAGTGAGACATTCAGAATTATATAAGTTATCGTAGAGGATTTTTCTTTGCTCCTTCTTCCTCTCTCCTATCTTTCCATGTTTAAAAAAAATGTTGCTGTTTTGTATAGCTGTTTTGGGCCTTGTGCCCCTTTTCCTACTTTTGCTTGCTACTTTGGAGTTGACACTTCTCCTTTTACTATTGTTGGTATTTTCTGTGCCTTAATTTAGAATACCATTGTTAGTAGTATTTCTCTTCTTGTGGTTGTATTCTGTTATTTTTTCCGACAGGTTTGAAAAATCATCTGGTTTTAAAAAGTGCCGATCATGTGTGCACAAGATTCCAAACTTGGACATTTACTTAGAGTTCAGAGTAGGGCATCTTAGCACTAATTGTGAAATTTGTCCAGGGATCAGTCATCACACGTAGGAACAAATTAGTTTTCCCTCCATTTCTTCTTCATCATCATCATCTGGAGTGCCTACTCCCTCCAATAAATGTTTGGAGTAATCTAAAGGAGATATTACTGATGAGGTTAAAGAGTTGAGGAAGCATTCCTCCTCTCATTGTCCTCCTCCTACTTCTGGCTCAGCTCACCCAGAGAAAAATATCTACATCTTCAGGTGCAACTGTGTCAGTGGATCTGACACCATTTAATCAAGAACCACAGATCCAGCTGTCTCTTTGGACCCATCTTGTGCCAAGTCAAAGTCTCATTTTGCTATATCAGCCAGATTCTCCCAGGAGTCAACTTCTTCCAGGCTTCATTCATGCTTTTGGTAGGAGATGCCTCGAAGGATGACCAGAACACCCTCAACCTCTTTGTCTCTCAGTTCATCCAGGAGCCTAATAGCAGTAGATGCAGACAGCATGTTAAGAAAGTTTCTCCTAAACCAGATTCAGTTGGAAGTTATTCTGGCTCCCTCTCCCATAGGATCTTTGATCCTACCACCATTACAACTTCAACTTTTAACTCCTACTCAGATCCATTCTCTGGTTTCTTTTTGGATCCAAGAATCCTGTTTGTCTGTGTTAGATCCTAAGGGGTTTGCCCTTGGCTTGGTCACCTTCTGTGTTCTACAGAGCTTCGACTCTGTTGAAGCTAGAGTGATCCTGGAGCTGTACTGTAAGTGCCAGGTCAGAGGCTGTGCTCAACACCAATGCTCTTGCAGCCATCCCTTCCCCTCAGAGCCTTGGCACTGGGTAGCTCAGCTTCAACATCTGCATAAATGCAGAATCTTGAGGATGCCTGAAGCCATCCTGGGCAGGCAGCCTCAGTTCCTACCAGCTTTGTTCTTGGTTCCCACTTGACCCCTCTGCTATTGAGGTAGTGGGCAAGACTTTCTTGCCCCCCTCTGGTCCACCCTCTCCACAGCTGCCTTGTCTGAATCCTGAGTCTTTTCAGCCAGCCCAGTAAAACCTAGAGGCAGTCCACTTCCAGGATTTTGCTCTCACATCCAAAGCAATTATGGAACTTCCCACGAGAGAGCCCCCTTGGAAGTGCACATTCAAAGGAGGTGCTTAGTTCATTGATCAGTGATTTCTGTGGGGAATCAGACTTTGTTGATGGAGGGGAGAGCACCCCTTGAGGATGTCTCATTAAGTGAAATCCTAGATCTTTTGAGACCAAAAGGAGGTTGGTCTTCCAACCCCCCCCCCCCAGGAAGATTCAGTGCTCCTTGAGGCTTTTGGAGGCAGCTCAGCCTTATCTTGGGTAGTCCCTCTGGTGGATGATATATAGTGGACCACATCTCCCACAGGGCTTGGAAAGATCTGGGTGTCATGGTGTCTATCCCCAAGATCCCAGATAAATACCTTCTTGCACCAAAGGATAGGGCCCATTGGTGCAAGGTCCCCCAATGGATGCTATGGAGGTAGCTGTGGCCACCAAAAAAGAAATCATTCTGTCCATCGCCAGGACATAGAGTACAGGGCATTAGACAGGTTTGGGAAGCATGTTTACACATCAGTGACCTTTAGTCTCAGGTCACTAAACTACTTGGCACACATCTTGAAATTTTAGAGGGAATTGATCAAGGAATTTTCCAATACCCTTTCAAGCTCCATGTCTAATAGGACAAGAAGATGGTTCTTCTCATCTAACCACCCTCCAGTCCTTATCAAATGTCTCCATGAGGCTAAATTCTTAAGCTATGGAGGGAGCTTCAAGAGCTGCATGTTCAGAAATTGCTGAAAGAAGGCATGCCTGGATGCTCCTTTGTGACTTTGCAGTGCCCTTCGTGACTTCAATCATCAATGCTCCCTTTGACTTATCCACCTTGATTGGCACTATGATAAAGGAAGTAATCTCCAGTAGTGAACAGAATTGGAAAACCCTATCTATCAGAGGGATACATTTTTCTACCCATCAGAGAACTTTTTCAAGCAGCCAGAGAGATGATAGAATCATGTGGTTCCATAAGATGCAAGGATCTTCCCAAGACATTTATGGAGACAGATTTCCCCAAAGCAGGGGGGGGGGTGTTATTCTTATAGCAGATGTCACCCAAATGGCAGAGGAGACCAACAACATCAGGACTTCAAGGCTCATTCTCTAAGAAGCTGTTTAATTGCCCCAGAAAAGGTTGTTCAACTTTTGCAGTTTGGAGGCAGGTAGGAGGCACATACTTCTGCACAGAAAGCTTGACAACTATCCCCAATGATACCTGGGTGCTCCGTATAATGTGTAGAGGTTATTACATACCATTTTCCCTTCAACCTTCCAAATATATCCCATCTTCCCAATATTCCACCCAGTTAGAGGAAAGTGGCAGCTACAGAAATATGAAAGCTGCTGGCAAAAAGAATCATCCGAATAGTTCACCAAGGTCAGCAAGATTTAGAACTTATTCGAGATTATTTAAAGAAACCCGGCAACATAAGACTAATTTTGGGTCTCAGTAATCTGTATCAATTTGTTAAACACTCAAAGATCTGGGTGATCTTGGTTCAGTCCATCCTGCCACTCTTGTGCAAGGATGATTGGATGTGGTCTATAGATTCCATGGTGCATACTGTCACATCAAAATAGACAGGTGCTCCAGGAGATACCTGCACTTCTGACTGGGAGCTGGTCACTACCAGTTCAGGACCCTAGCCTTTGGTCTCAACACAGGCCCAAGGATGCTCACCAAGTGAATAGCTGCAGTTGCAGATCACTTGAGACTACTAGGATTCTGGTTGGCTGTCTCCTCTTTGCTGTCACCAGCCTTCTACTAATTAAGACCATGAATTACTTGCTCCATCTGTGTCTTTGATTGGGCTTCACAGTGAACTACATCAAATTTCTGGTATCCCCCACTCAAGTCCTGGAATTCACTGGTACTTGTCTGAATTCAATAATTAAGATCACAAGCTTACCGCAGACAAGGTTAGACAATCTGCAGTTAAAAGCAGCACATGTTCTTTCTCTTCCTTACCCCCAAGCCAGGTTAGTCTTACAGTTTCTTGGATCTATGGCAGCTTCCATAGTTTGGTTTCCTCTAGAAAGCTTTTAAATATGAGTACTGCAATGAATGCTTGCAATTTGATGTTCAACAGGACATCATCCTCTGACCACACTGATTCAAATTATAAGTATTTGCAGAAAATGCATAGCCCAGTGGATTGGTGGTGCTGCGGTAGTGTTGCCACCTCACAGTAAGACGTTGTCCTGTTCGATTCTCAGCTAGAGCGTCTTCTGTGTGGAGACATGCATGAATGGGCGTATCTTCATTGAAGGTTGTGCATCAGGTCCGGCAACTTGCCACGTAAAAATCTACTGCCAATCATTAGCAGACCGGAATTCTGCTGTGGCGACCCCTAACTGGGAAAAGCCAAAAGACACAACAACAACAACATAGCCTAGTGGATTCATGCAGAAGAAGTTTCTCAGGGCTTGCCTTTGATTCCTTCTGCACCCATGGCCACAGTGATAATGGATGCCTCCCACTTGGGTGGGGGCATTACTTGGGAAGGACAGTCCAAGGTACGTGGTCTATCAGAGATCAATCTTCACATCAATGTCACAGAAATGAGAGCAGTCCTATTAGTGTTGCAGGCTTTTCAAGATGTTCTCCTTCTAAGATGGTTGCTGTTCAAATAGACAATATTTCAGTGGTCTGGTACATCAACAAACAAGTAAATAATGTGGGAAGAAATAGCCAGGGAATTGTTATGGCTAGGCTTGTATAGACCCTAGGGCTGATAGCCTAGTACCAACCTATGAACCTATGAACCTATGGAATCCTATCCCTTCTGTCAAGAAGTAATGAGAGAGTTTGGCAGTGGGTAGTTTCTTCCAGCAGCTTTTACTGGCATTACATTTTCCAGGAAAGTCCAATGTGCTGGCAGACAAACTGACCAGGTCTGTTTTACACCCTCATGTGTGACCTCTCAATCCTTTAGTGGCAGAAATGATATTCCACCATTGAAGCCAACTATGCCTTGACCTATTCCTTTCTCCCCTCACTCCAAATGCTGCAGGTACTTTACCCTGATCTCCCCAGAGGGGAAATCACTGAGAGACTGTCTAATTCACAATTGGCCACTGGACTCCTTTACTCCTTTCTACCCATTTATCTCATTCACAAATTTCTTCAGAAAGCATTTCAGTGGAAAAACAAAGGTGATAGTCATTGCTCCAGTTTGGCCTCAACAAGTGTGGTTTGCTTTCCTAATGCTTCATCTAGTTCACCCTCCCTGGGTGTTGGATCCTTCTCAGGACCATCTATCTCACCCATCTGGGATACCTCACCTGGATATATGGACCCTCAAGTTGACCACATTGTTTCTCCACTTCCAGTGATGGTTAGGCAGTCCAGGCTTTCTTTCCCAGTTCATCATATTTTTACTTCATCCCAGAAAGTTTCTACTAGAAAGATTTATAAGAGCAAATGGAAAAGATGTTCCATGTTGGCTCTCCAGAGGCAACTAGATCCATTTTTATCTCTTATTCCAGCAATTCTTGATTCCATTGCTTCAATTTTCAATAGTGGAGCTACTTATTCTACTATTACGGCCAATTTGCTGCCATTTCTAATTTTCATTCAGGTGAAAAACATACTTCCTTGTCTTCACTGATATTATGCAAGGCCAATTCAAGTATAACTTGTGCAACTGGATGAAGAACAGGAAATTCATCCCTAGTTTGGCACTTATGTCTCTAATGGACACAGACAGGTTGCAAACAGTTCATCTCCCAGGCCACTGTTTGTAAATGTTTCTCCCAAGTCCCCTGCTTATATTTATCAAGGGTACCAGAAGTTGTCAGAGATTTGAGACATATGGCTAGGCTTAAAAAGGCAAAAACAGGATGTTTCAAACCGGGGGTGTAGCTAGGATTTTCAAATTTGTACTGACAGCTCTCAAACTGCTACCCCCCTCCCCAGTCAAGCTACGGCCATTCTCGTAATTCACGGTTCGCTCTTTTAGTGTCGATGAAGAGGCATTCGCTGTAATGCCTCTTCAGTAATATAATATAAATTCACTCAAACTCGGTTCCTTGAATTGAAAATTAACCTGAAATGTCAGTTCTTTGAAAAATGCAGCATGGTAGTTGGGGTAGAGACTTTATGCTTTTGTTTTCTGTAACTAAGGTACAGGTTTTGAGCTTGAGTAAATTACTAACCACCTGCTACCACTAACTAGGATGTTTCATTCACACGCACACCCCTACCTACCTCTTAGTGCAAGAAATATAGACAAAGCCTAAAATAAACAGGGACAGATATTAAATAATGTTCTCGTGAACTTAGAAAGTTGCTAGAATAACAGGATTTGTGCTAGTATGAATTTTTCTAAAGGACATGAAGTCTGAAGCTCAAATGTCTGTCATTATTTAGCAACTTCAGCCTTCAATGATTTTCTAGAAAATCACAAAATTTATGAGAAACAGACAAAAAATACGGGGCAAAAATCTGGACATTCTGCAAAATGTGGACAGTTGAGAGGTATGCTACCTACCACACACACACACACACACATACCTCTCAACCTCTTACAGCAACAAACTCATAAATAAAACTGAGGGAAAGGCCCAAAAATAAGGACATTTTTTTTAAATATTGCTCTTATAAACTTAGAAAGATAATAGAATAGTAGTAGGTCTTGCATCAGTACGAATTTTCTGAAAGGTATGAAATCTGAAACTGAAATGTCTGCATTATTTTCTAACTTCAGTCTTTAACAATTTGCCACTAATTTGCCAGAAAACTGCAATTTTATGAAAAACGGACCAAAAATGTGATGCAAAAATATAAAATTGCCAGACAATACAGCTGGGAACCTGTCAAAGGAGGGACACCATTTTAATATGAGCACAGTTAACTTAGAGCAGCTGACAAAATTAGAGAATCTACATGCATTTCTGAAATAAAAGTAATGTATAACTCTGATCATTACAGTTATTTATAAAAGTAAAGTAAACCCTCCATGTTTTCTTCCAAAATTGCTATTTTGTGGAGGGATCATTAGGGGAAGAGCAACATTTTGAGCCAAAATCAGGGACAGTTGAGGTTTGGCTATGCCTAATTCTATAAAGCAATTTATTTGCATGTACCTCTCAACCTGTTAATGCAATAAATCTGGACAAGGCCAAATATATTGAGGGAACATATAAACAGTACTAAAAAATGCTCTTGTATAAACTGGGACAGTTGATAGAACAGGTCTTATTTTAGCATGCATTTTTCTGAAGGTTATAAAGTCTGAAACTAGTGTGTCATTGTTTAGTGACTTAATCATAAATCATTTGCCAGAAAACCACAAATTTTGAGGAACAAACCAAAAATAAGAAGCAAAAAAATCTATTCATTCTTTGAAAATCTGGACAGTTGGGAGGTATAGCTCAGCTGAGGCTGTCTAAGTTTGCCGCCCTTCCCCCTCACAAAACCATGGTCGAATGGAGCCTCCCCCTGCAGCCATTCCAATGATCCATTACTTTGCTATTTCACTCCATTTACCATAAACACTAATGTGCATACTGATTTACTTCTATGATGATTTGAACTTCATTTGAAAGTTTTAGTTTGCATTTTACAGCACAAACACTAAGACATCTGCTAAACAAACTTGGCATTAAAACTTCTCTGCCATTGAAACAACATTAAAACCCACATTCAAAGAAAAATACATTTTACCCGTGGCAGACAAAAATTAATTCTGGGCTGCTTTTAAATCATAGGCCCCTTGCATATGAAACATACATGTGCTCTTTGATACACCTTCCTATTGCTTTGAACATTTTTCCAGTAAACAATGAAACAAAACTGCCCAATTCAGAACATTTCCATCATAAAAGTCTAATCAAACTTCTACAGTCCACAATTATCAGTAAATAATATGCACAATCTCTGAAGTAGTAAAAAAAGTCATCTAAATAATTCCACGTTAAATAAACTAATGAAGAGGTTGCTGCTAGCAATCACCTTTATATTTCATGGCTTCACCGAAAAATAAAGTGTCTGATGCCTCTGAGGAATAAATTGCCTGAATTACATTAAAAATAAGCTAGTAATATTGCAATAGGAAATGGATGGCAAACTGATAACAGGCTCATAGTTAGTGTCTTAACTTTCAGTACAGTAGCATTCACCCCTTATGGGAGTAGAACCAACAACCTTCTGCATTAAAAGCAAGTACACAACATGTTGTGCTACTAGCAATGTGAGCCGACTTAGCATAATCAGCACTAAACTTCTCTTCCCTTGCAGCTCTCAGCTCCTTGTAAAATCTACGCAATACTCAACTACATCTCAACTTCGCAGCACAAGAAGTCTGGAAAACCCCAAATTTATTGGGGTGGGTCAAAAGGGCAAAAAACAGGAACACATTAAACATTGCTTGTATAATCTTGGAAAGCTGCTAGAATAAAATGCTGTGTTACCATCATACATTTTACTGCCAAGGTCCCTGTGCAAAATAGTCAGAACAACATACCACTATGCCAAATCACCTGCTTTGTGAAAGAGAGGAAGACTGAAACTTAAATAGCTATCATTTAATGAATTCAGTTCTCACCATAGCTGTCAACCTCTTAGCACAAAACACCTGGACAAACCCAGTAATGAGGGAATACAGCCCTCAAACATATTCAGTTCTTGCCATAGCTGTCAACCTTAGCACAAAAAACCTGGACAAAGCTAATAACAGGGTATTACAGTCCCAAAAATAAGGACAAATTTCAAATAGTCATAAACTTAAAAAAATTGCTATAAAAAAGGTTGTGTTACTATATATTTATTGCTAGAATAAAAAGTTGTTTTACTATGTATTTTCTGAAGAATATGAAATCTGAAATTCAAATGCCTGTCAATTTTACTTCTGACAAAACAAAAACAATTTTCAGCAGAGGCCCAGGGAGAAATACTGTAGACACATGTCTTTGTAAAATGGCAGGACACCAGAGCAAATCCACACAAACACAGGGATAAGATGCAGACTCCACACAGAAGGCACCCCAGCCAAGAATCAAACCAGAAAACCTATAGCTGTGAGGCAACAATACTGCCACTGAACCATCAAATATGTAAGGAAGTAAACATTCAGAAACCTGAAGTCTGAAATTTAAATGCCTGTCAATTTGTTAATCAGGACAGTCTGACTTGGAACAAAAAAAAAACAATTCTCAGCAGAGGCCCAGGAAGAAATAATGCAGACATGGCTTTGTAACATGGGAGGACACAAAAGCTAACCCACACAAACACAGGGAGAAAATACAGACCCCCCCCACAAAGAAGGCACCCCAGCCAAGAACCAAACCCAAGAACCTACAGCTGTGAGGCATCAATGCTACATTGCTACCACTGCACCAGCAAATTTAAAGCATTGCAATATTTAAAAACCACAGATATGAGGAATAGATCAGATCAAATATGAGGCAAAAATCTGCAATTTTTTTACAAATGGTGGTGGGTAGGGAATTCAGGTCTTTAATACCTGCATACAAGGTACAGGGTTCAAGCCTGAGGTATTCCCTACCACACCACCATGAGTAATCACCAGTACATCCCACCTGGGGCATTTACACACACACACACACACACACACACACACACACACACACACACACACACACACTTCAGCGTACTCACCAACCCTTGGTTGCAAGACCTTCTAAATAAAATCCTTAGTTGAAGCGAGACCAACATAACGCTTAAATCCTCCTGCTCGAAAAGCATTTGAACTGGCCGGAAATATATGCGCGGTGAGCTCCATTCCGACTGGCTGCCCTGATGAGCTGACGTCATCGTGCAGTAAAGCGCGGAAAAAAAAAACAAGTGAAACATTAAAAAGCTACCCCCCCTTCTAAATAAGTTGTACTGAAATCAGTACAGTGCATATGCCTCCCGACGTCCCTGTTTCAAATAATATATACAAGTTCAAACCACATCAACTTCCTTGAACTTGTATATACTGTTTGAAACATTCTTGTAGCAACTGTCTGATGAAGTCTCACTAAGGGTGAGATGAAAAGCACTTTATGGTTACTGTTTTTTATTGTTTTTATCGTTTGTTTGAAGCAAAGTCTGAAGAATAAACTTTGGAAACTAAAACTTTGTGCGTGCCTCAAGCCCTCTTGCCTGCTTTCCTGTTTTTGCAGTTACCTGTTTCAGTATTCCTAGGCTTAAAAAGGCCCTTGGGTTCATTAGCCTACTAAACACCTATGAACTTAAAATTCTTGTTATAGAAAAACATTTTCCTGGTTGCAATTACATCAGCTAGATGAGTATCAGAACTCCATGTGCTCTCCTGAAAGCTGCTGCATTTACTTTTTTATAAGGATAGGATGTCCCTGTGGACTAACACTTCTTTTCTACTTAAAACTGCCTCTGAAACAGTTATCAATTAGTCCATTGACCTACTGGCTTTTCATTCCAAAATTTCTCATCAAGGGAGAATAAATGCCACACATGTTCAATGTACGTAGACAGAGTAGATTCTATCTCAATAGTACTAAAGATTACAGGAAATCAGACCAATTGTTTGTCTCCTTTTCTAAGGCTATATATTTATTTGACCAAAGGACTGACTTTACCTAAACCTCTTAAAGCTCATTCCACCAGATGCATGGCTATGTCATCTGAGTTCTGATCTAGAGCTTTCTGGACTATCCTTCCTTGAGGATCACTCAGGATTTCTCTAGCTGGGGACTCTGTCACATTCATTGAAAATGGACAACAAAGATAACATCAGATACAAAAGTTATGTACGCACCATAACAATGCAACTGTGCTGTCTGTTTTTGTCCTACCTAAACCTCCCTCCTTACAGCGCCATTTCTGCTTTGGAAGTTTTACATTTGAGCTCCTAGTATGTCCTAGGAGTAATCTCTGTCTACCTTGCTGAATGAGCTACAGTCTTTCTCCTCTTTCTTTCTCACTGAAGGGTGTTTAATCTTGCAGCATGTTTTCTACTGGGTAGATTGGATTGATGCAAGATGGTAGGGAAGCTAGAAGGCAAGCTGAGGTACTCAGATGAAGGAAAGGATTATGGGTAAGGGGAGGGACTCAAGCTATCGAGCCAAAGTCTAAAGAAGTGGTAAAAGTCAGATCCAAGGTCGGATCTGAAACCCATTGGTTGAGGAAGTGCAAAAACAGGGAACACAGACCCATCATTTTGGTGAATACATAACTTATTTTTACAATTATTCATATTTTTGAGTTTGTATGAGAACTTCATCAGCATTTACACTACTGAGATATAGTGCTTAGATACCCATTTGCACATAGAAAGGAAAACACATTTGTTTCTAGAAGTCTAGATCTAGAAATATTTTTCACATGCAGAGCATATACCTATCACGTGTTATAGTCATAAAATTCAACTAGATTAGTTAGCTTAGATCTTCCTCTTATAAACCCATGTTGATATATATCAAAACTTCCATTTTTATATTATTCTACATCATATTACTTGAGAATCTTTCAAAGCATTTACCCAGAATGGGCATTAATACTCATCAGGCTACAATTCGCAACATCAGATTATTTACGCCTTTTCAAATTTGTGCTTATGTTTGATATTTTCCACATTTTGAGTGTTCTCCCAGTCATAAGTAAATTATTAATGTACATCAGAGTGTATCTTTAAGAAGCTTTTCAGTCAGCAAGCACATGCATATAACTACTGAGCACATGCAAGCAAGAGTGCCATTTTGTAGTGAGCAGTCAAGATGTAAGCATGCATGTGTGTACTAGTGAGTCAGTTAGTTAGTTTAAGTTTAATGTTCCTCATATTCATCCTGATGTGTTTGTATATAATAAAATACTTAAACAAACATCCAAACCTCAATTTCTTATTCAGATATACAAGACAAGTAACATTGTGTCAGAAAGGGATCCAGAATCAAAACCATGAGGTGCACAGTTAAAGTTGGAGGAATATACAGGAGTCCATTATCCCTACTGCTCAAACAACTTGCAAACAATTCAGAAACAAATTCCAGGTACTAAAACTTACTTAAATGATTTTTTAGTCAATGAATATAAAACAAAGCACTCAGAATGCTCAAAATGAATTTCTAATTGAACTAAATGTTTGTAACGGAGACATATTGATGAATATATTCAAAATCATTATGGAAACATTTGAAACAATATCCAAATTGCATAAAATGTACAAAAAAGGGAAAACAACAATTTTTTGCTATGTGTTAATTTTTTTGCATTAACTACAGCTATTTAAAGTATCTGAAGTGAGCAAAGTGTTGGCAAATGTGTGCAGCATTACAATACAGTTATTTTGCAAAGTACATCCATTTTAAAAAATATTTTGCAAAGTACAGTCTTTCAAAGAGTTTCTTGTGGATTTGAATGTTATTACAAGTACCTGGTGTGTGTGCATTTTTGTACATAATTACAAAGGCCATATTTGCATTGTGTTTAGGCCTAAGTTGTTGGCATGCCAGAAGGATTTTGCAGACCATGTCCTCTTGTGTTTGATAACAATATTGCAGAAAATTGAGTGTTTGTGCAAGAGCATGGTGTTTACATACAGCTGCTTATATCTGACAAAGATGCACATACAAAGGTATTTATTCTGCTTAATTTAGCTGGTTCAGGAGCCACTGAGAGAGACCATTAATTTGTGTATGCACCTGCTGTGTATGCAGTGGAGGGGGAAAACCACCATATATTGGCACCAGCTGAAATGTGGGAGGACCCTTAGTGTTTAAAATATAAATTTAGAGAAATATGTAACCCCCAAGTGAATATTACAATGGAAAGACACTTATTGTACACAAGGGATCAAAAGCCTGGTGAAACTTTTGCAGCATGTATAACTGACTTGAGAAATACGGCTAATACATGTAGATTTGGTCATTTGAAAGATGAGTTGATAAACGACAGGCTTGTGTGTGGTATTAAAGATGAGGCAGTGAGAAAGATGTTTCTTCGAAACAGTCATTTAACTTTGAATAAGGCCATACAGATTTGCCAGATACATGAGCTCACAGAAAAGCACACACATATGCTTACAAATGAGAAAAACATGCTTCCAGTGCCTTCCAGTAGACAGTATGCTGCAAGTGATTAAAGTGTACACAGGCCAAAAAGTGTGGCAGCTTCAATTAAACCCAGAGTCTTTCTAGCAAGTTCTAGAGCATGCTGTGAGAGGCGGACTTGCTAAGTGAAGCAAATGAGTGAGTCAGCTAAATCAAAGAATGTGCCCCACCTAGCCTCATAGTCATCTGTAGTAATTGTGGTAGTAGTCATGAGCCTAAAACAGAAAAGTGCTTGGCTTTTGGTCAGCAGTGCCACAAATGTGGAATACTTTCAAAAGGTTTTGTAAATCAAGAGGTTCATTCTTTTATTAGAAAAAGAGCATTGAAAGAGTCAAGTTGATCAAGTAGTAAGCTGCAATCCTATTTTTTATGTTGATGATGTGTCTGTGCTTGGAAACACAGTCAATGCAGTAGATTTGTGGGCAAAGGATGAAGTATTTTGTACTGTTCAGATTAATGGGATACCTATGGAGCTCAAAGTAGATGCAGGTTCAAAGTGCAATATTATGTCAACAGAAACATTTTCTAGAATAAACGCTGTTGAGAAGCTTGATTTGGCAAAGTGTGCAAAGCCTGTTGCTTATGGTGGTGAAGAAGTTCAAACCAAAGGCTAGGTAGTGCTTTCATGTTACTCTGCTGTAAACAGCTATGATTTATAGTTTTATGTAGTCAAGAGACATGCAGTTATTATTAGGCCTCAAACAGTTTGAAAATGGGACTGCTTTCATTTAACAAGAAAGTCCACCATGTAAGCTTGAAAGATAACAGCCCAAATTTCGCCCATATTTTTTCTGACTATGCTGATCTTTTTGAAGACAAACTAGGCAAACTCCCAGTTGAGTACTCCATAAAGTTAGACCCTGAAATAAGCCCAGTTATCAGACCAGCACGGAAAGTTTCAGCAGCTATGCAGGACAGAGTCAAGGCTGAGCTAGACAGAATGTGCATTAAGGAGTAATTTGTTCAGTAGAAGAACCAACTGAATGAGTATCCTCCATGGTGTAAGCTCATAAGAAAAGCCTACAATGATATCAGAATATGTATTGATCAACAAGACTTGAACAAAACACTAAAACAACGTTATCATCCAATGCACACAGTTGAAGTTTCTACTCTTATGCCAAATGCCACTATTTTTTCTGTCTTAGATGCAAAAAGTTAATTTGTCAAATTTTGCTTGACCATAAATCCTCCTTGCTAACCATATTCCATACAGCATTTAGAAGGTACAGATTTCTGAGAGTGCCATGTGGAATACATTCTGCCAGTGACATCTTTCAGCATGCAATGGAGCAATTTTTTTCAGGCTGTCCATGTGCTATTATAGTAGATGATATTGTTGTAGAAGGCAGTGGTGAAGTCGAACATGATAGAAACCTCAAAACAATTTTGGACAGAGCTTGTGAAGTCAGTCTTAAGCTGAATCCTCAGAAATGCAAACTCAGGGTGTGAGAAATTACCTATGTTGGTCATTTGGTTACCAGTTCAGGCTTATGATCAGATCCTTCCAAGCAAATGGCAATTCCTGAGATGCCAGCTCCAGACAATGAGCAAGCCCTACAAAGTTTTATTAGCACGGTGAACTATTTAGGCAAGATCATTCCAGACCTGAGACAACATTCAGCACCACTCTGAGAGCTCACACACAAAGATGTACCTTGGTCCTGGTCAGAACAACACCAAATAACATTTGATGTCCTGAAACAGAACATTGCCAGTCTACCTACTTTAACATACTATGATGTTCACAAGTCAGTAGCTCTTTCCTGTGATGCTTCTATGTTTGGTCTTGCTGCAGTCATTCTTCAAGAGTGTAGATCAGTAGTCTATGTGTCAAGAACTCTAATCCAAACTGAGATGCAGTAAGCTCAGATAGAGAAGAAACTCTTAGCAGTTGTGTTTGCATGTTCAAAGTTCCATGATTATATTTATGGCTGACCTGTTAGACTGAGCACCAAACGCAACTCACTATTTTGAGAAAGCCTATGCATACAGCTCCTGCTAGATTGCAATGCATGATGCTCAAATTGCAGAAGTACAATTTCAATCTTGTTTACACAAAAGGCAAACAATCTTATCTTGCTTATACATTATCCAGATAGCCCAGGAAAACCATTGAACAGCATGAGAATGAGAAACCTGATTTTGAATTCATGGAAGTGAGAAATTTTTCTTTCACGTGTCTTGAGCCTAGAACTCACACAGCTTCAGATCCAGTTCTTCAGAAGCTCAACCACGTTTTCAGTCAAGGATGGACTTCAAAACACTATTGCTTACCAGTAGAAGTGTGACAGTATTTTCCTTACATAGACGAGATTTTGTCTGACAATGGTATCATTGTGAAAGGTCCAAAAGTGATTGTTCCAAAATACTTTCAACAAGAGTATATTAAGATCTTGCATCGTGGCCACCCAGGAACTGATTCTACCAAAAAGGCATGAGAGGACTAGTATTTTGTCCTTCTATGTCAAAAGATTTTGAGACAGTACTTTCAGCTTGTTCAGTTTGTAATAGTACTAAACCACATCAACAAAAAGAACCACTTCAGCTAAGCTAGACTCCTGAACCTTCTTGGTCAACAGTAGCTACAGACATCTTTGAATGGAATGGGCAACATTATTTGATATTAGTAGACTCATTCAAATTGGTTTGGGATTGACCTACTTCCTAACCTAATGTCCAGTAGTGTCATTACTAAGTTGGAGTAATTTTTCTGTCCATGGTAATTCGCACAGAGTCATTTCTGACAATGGTGCACAGTTAACAAGTCAGCAGTTCAAAATATTTGCTGAAACATGGACTTTGTCTATATTACGAGTAGTCCTGGATACCTGCAGTCAAATGGCTTGGTGAATGTGCAGTTCAAAGTGCAAAACAGCTGTTAGAGAAATCAAGATGAGACAATACCAATATTTTTCTAAATCTCCTGAATCTCAGAAACATTCCTCATGATAATCATCTTGGTTCACCTGGCCAGAGACTTATTTATTTTTTATTTTATTTTATTTTATTTTGCATTTGTTGACCAGGAGTGTCCAACTGGATACAAATCCATTTTTAGTGGAGGCCCGGGGAGAAAAGCTCCAAGAGTACAATTTATTACAGACAAAAATGTAAAGACATGACATAGCCATACAATATTTCTTAGTAGCTAGGATACATTCATTTGTTACTATATACTATTTGCTTTTGAAGATATCACAAAGCATGACAATCTTGGAATAGTACACTTTCAAGGGAAAGAAAAAGAGAAAAAAAGATCCATGAGAGTAGGTGTTACTGGATATAGATGACAAGGACATCAATATGATATGAGATTTGATTTATGAGTTAGGATATGTATACTTGGCACTATGGGTAATAAGTTTATAAGATAGTGGAAAGAACAACATTCCTGTGGTAGTTTACACTAACTACTAGAGAGTTAGGATGTGCAATTGATTAACAGTGTTAAGTGGGTACAGAGGTCTGAGTTGGTAGTTTGACAGTCTTAATTAAGTAAGGTGACATTTCAGAAATGACAGGGGGGACACAAGAGCATAGTCTGTTATTCATGATGTGAGCTTTGACAAGGTTTTTGAACTGGGTGGATGATTTGCTTACAGTTATGTGGACAGAAAAGGAATTCCAGGTTTTTGATATATAGTGGCTGTAGACAGGCTTGCCTGCTTCATTATTATATTTAGTTACTTTGAGGAGGTTTTGTGTGCTAGACCTTAAGGTTTGGGTAGCAGTATAGGGTTGAAGGAGATTTTGTAGGGCTGGGATGTTATCAGGGTAGTTTATTATTTTGTGGGCTAATGCTAGTTGATTGAGTTGGAGTAGTAGTTGTAATTCTAGCCAGTTGAGTTTTTTTAGGCAGTCACAGTGGTGTGTTCTAATGGGTGAGGTTGTAGTGAATCTAGCTATCTTATTGTAACAACTGTCAAGTTTGTTTAGGTCAGATTTGCGGAGATTTGTAAGTATGGGGGAGGCATACAATAAGGTGGATATAGGTGAGTTCTGGCAATTGCAATTGCAATTTTGGTGTGGTCAATGAGAAATTTGCTATTGCAATAGAGTAGACCTAGTTTTTTTATGTACTTTTTTATGGTTGTAGAAATATGTATGTCAAATCTGAGGTGATTATCTATTTCTACCCCTAGCAGCTTGGTATGATTGGTGGGGGGGGGGGTGATTGTAGTATTGTTATTAGAGGAGATGAAACTATTGGAGGGAGGTGCAGTTCTGTGGGAGCTAAAGAGTAGTAGTTTTGTCTTACCTGGGTTCAGAATGCGGTTTTGTAAGGAGTGAAGGAGGTCAATAGTTTGGGCTGCGCATATGTTGGTAGTATCGTCAGCATACTGTACTATTGAGGCTTTGGGAATACTGGATGGGAGCTGCTTGGTGAAGAGGGTAAAAAGGAGTGGTCCCAGGATGGAGCCTTGGGGTACCCCTAGGGAAACAGGTAGGGAGGGGGGGAGAGTTGGTTTTTCCACATTACAGCTTGTTGTCCTCCCTCTAGGTAGATTTTAATCCAGGAGATGGCTGGGAGTGTAAGGTTAAGAGTGGACAGTGAGTGAAGAAGCTTTGTATGGTTAACCATATCAAATGCTTTGGACAAGTCTAGGAATGTGGTGGATACAGAGAGTCCATTGTTTCTGTGGTTGTTGATGATGTTGGTAAATGCAGTAAGTGCAGTGGTGGTGCTGTGGAAGGGTCTAAAGCCATGTTGTGTTGCTAGTAGTTTGTTATCTAGGAGGTATTGCATTAGTTGCTTGTGTATTACCCTCTCTAAAATTTTAGATAATGGGGATAGTAAGACTATAGGGTGGTAGTTATTGGCTCAAGGGAGGTACCCCCTTTATGTAGTGGGATGATATATGATATTTTCCATAACTGTGGTACTGTACACTTGGAGATGGATCTGTTTTTTAAGATGGAGATGGGATATGCTATGGCTTCTGTGGCTATTTGGAAGTATTCAGCGGGTAATTTATTGGCACTAGAGAAGTTGGCTTGAGTTTTAGGAGTAGTTTTTCAACGGACTTTGTTGGTTCTAGGTGAAAGCTAAAGTTGGGGCAGTTGTTTATTGTGACAGGTGGGGGGTGTATCTGCAGATGTGGGGATATTGTTGTAAGGTTGGTTATTTGCAAGGGCTTGGATAGTTTATGTGAAGAATTTGTTGAATTGTGTTGGGATATTATTTTGGTTATTTTCAGTTTTTGGGGTGGGGTTGTTGTTTTTCCTGGTTGTAGACTAGAGTTAATTGCTTTCCATAATTTTTGTGAGTTTTCCCTGTGTTTATACTGTAATTTTTGGTAATAGGATGTTTTATCTGTTTTAGTAAGTTGTTTGGCTTTGTTACATACTTCAAGATACAGTAGTTTCTCGGATAGGGATTTACTATTATGATAGGTAGTCCAGGCCATGTTTTTTTTATTGAGGAAGGTTTTAGTATCTGGGGCTAGCCAGGGATATATTTAATTTTAATTTTTGTTGTTCTGGGAGAGCATGATGGTTAAGGGTATTTATGAAGGTTTTGTTGAAGTATAATACTGCTCCGTCAAGTGGTGGGCTTTTCAGGGGGGTCCAGTTACACCTTTTTAGATCATTTGTAAAGTTGGAGCAGTTAAAATGTTTTTTTTTTTTGTTCCTAATTACGCACGTAGATATTTTGGTTAGTTGTGGTGTTTTTGATCTGACTAGAAATGTGGCTTGGTGGTCACTCGGGGTGTCTGGTAGACACCCTCTAGGGGTATCAATGAGGGGTTGGATACTAGTATCCAGTCTAGTATGGATTGATGTTTCGTTCTTTTGTCTGTTCTAGTGGGGAAGGTGATGAGTTGGGATAGGCCATGTAGGTTAATATGGGATAGTGGGTTTTGATTGGAGCAGTTCTGACAGTCATTATTAAGATCCCCTAATACTATGCTTTCTTAAGAGAGGGAGTTAGATATCCATTCTAGCAGGCTTTCTGTAATGGAAATATTATTAACTGGAGGGATGTAGCAACCTATGATGTTGATGTGTTTATTTGCATTCAGTTTTAGTTTAGTTAGGGTGAGTTCTGCTTTATCTAGCTTTGGGGTTATGTCTAGTTTCTCAAGGGTAAGGTGGGTTTTGTACAGTATTGCAACACCCCCACCTGTTTTCCTGATTCTGTCACTCTGGATTATATTGTAGCCTGGTGCAGTAATCTCATTGTCATGGTTTCCTGGTTTAAGCCAAGTCTCAGTTAGTATTATTATTTCAGGTTGATAAAAGGAGAGTAGTGCATGAAGGTCATGGACTTTATTTAGGATACTTCTGACATTTACATTTATAATGAGGAGGGAGTCATTGCTTCGGTGGAGTAGGATATTATTTAGATTGTGGTTTGGGGTCCCTACATTTAGTGGGCCTGGGTTTGGGTGTATGTCACCACAGCGTATGAGTTGGGCTCTTAGGTATAAATACAGTTTGAGTAGTTTATGCAGGATATTATGGTAATTAGGGTAGTTTGGAGCTAGTAGTGTGATGGTTGTAATCTATGTGCAATGTAGTTGATAAAGGAGGTTTGATAGTGGTATGGAGTTAAATGAGTGAGAGGGTGAGTGGTAGTAATATTAGTGGAGGTTGTTTTCCTTGGTATGTAGATATAATTAAAATGTGTTGGATATGTGGTGATGGAGGTTAACAGTGGGAGGATTATAATGCATAAGAGCAATATTAAGAGGTGTATGTATGTGGGTTTGGGTAGTGCAGACATGGTATGTTTTGGTTTGACTAGTTAGATGATTGAGAGGTAAGCTTGGGGAGGGATAGGTGTGATGGATGATAATTGGTTCTGGTTGTGTTTGTAGGGTGATTATGTGAACAGATGTGATAGGCTGGAGGTGTGTAATGTAAGTGGGTGTGACTCTGGGTGTGGTGTGTAGGTATAAAGGTAATTGATGTGGGGTGGGTGGGAATGGGGGTAGGGGAGTGGAGTGAGCCCAAGCATAGCGATGGTGAACGGAGTGGGTTTGCCCCCACTGGATGAGGCTAGAGTGGTACAAAAAACGATCATTTAGGGAGGCTACAACACCTAGTAATGTATAACAGGTCAAACCAGAAACACACTACCAATCAGTAGCAATTTTTTGGTTCCATGTGCGAAGAACAACAAAGCAGTGAAAGCTCAACTTCTGAAAAAGCATTTGTCCCAGAGGTCCTACTATAAGAAGACCAGCAAACCGCTTAATCCATTACAAGAAGGGGGAGATAGTGAGGATGCATGCAGCAAAAGGTTTTGATCAGACTGGATTTGTCAAGTTTTTGTCAAGAGCCGAGATTGTACATTGTAGAATCGCAAGAAACAGAATGTAGGGGGAACTGGAAACATTTATTACCAGTGTCAGAGCCAGTGTTACAGCATCCTGCCTGTAACAAAGACTCTAGTTCTTACAGTGACTTATCCAATGTTCCAAAAGACATTCCAGCAGATATCCTTGTTCCTGAAAATATCCCCAAAAGTCCTAAAGCAGAACATTCACCTGTGACTGTCCCTATTGCCAAACCCGTCTTAACTGCTACATTACAAGATCAGGTCGCACTTCCAGACATAGTTCTAGATACACAGCAACCTGGACATGAATGTTGTTTTGTTCATTATTGTCTGTATAATTTGCATGCCTATTCAAATTTCATTATTATTGCAAGACAGCTCAGTAAAGAGGGAGGACGTAGATTAGTGTGTGTGAAATACCTTGCGTAATATAACATTTTAGCAGGAAAATTGTGAGACAAGAATTTCTTTCTGGACTAGTTTTTGAAGGTGGATGATGAATAACAAATTCCTTTGGAATTTTTAATGAAAATCATTGAAAAGCATATACCAAAACTGCAAAGAAGTGGCTTGAAAATTTGAAAAGAATTTCACAAATTCAAGGCTGACCCTTAATGATCTGTTACAAAGTTAAGTAGTTATGATTACAATTATTGAAATTGGCTAGGGAAAATGATATGAATGAGGAAGAGAAAATCCAAGACCTAAAAACAAAATGTAGTAATGCCAAGACAGCTATTTGTCCCTACTGTGGTTAAGCTTCAGTTACATTGTGGCCATACTTTAAAAAAATGATTAAAACATCACTAAAAGGGCACATCTCTACTGGTTCTAACCTTAAGAAGTTCTTAATGGAATTAGCTAGATTTCTTGTCTGGATTGTGATGATTACCGTTCAGATGCAAATATTAAAGTACAGATATTAAGAGAGTTAGATGTAAAATTGTGTTCTGTTTGTGCACTTTCATATTCTTTTACTTGAAAGGCTAATACATTAATGAACATGTTAGTCCAATAGATTTCTGTAAAACTCTTGGAATGTGGCAACATTTAGAATGTGTAAATATGGTTTCAGGCAAATCTTCTTTTAAAAGAGTCAGACTTTTTTTTTTTTTTTTTTTATTGCAATTAAAACAGTACTGGCAAAATGTTATCATCAGACTGCATGAGCCAGTGGGCTTTTTGCCATCACTGTCTTTGTACATCACAGCTCAGAAAACACAGTCTAAAAGGTTCCATTTCTTATTACCATAGTGCAATGATTTCCTGTTTAAGAAGAAAGTTATCTTGGAAAACGTCCCCATTAAAAGTAAAATAAATCCAGATTGCGTTTGCATTGTCAGCTCAACCTGACCTGTTTAGCAGGCCTGCAATGAAAGAATAACAAATAAATGTACTTCTAATACAAAGCAGATTGTTTGCTAATGCCTTTCTGTTACTTGTTAGTTGAATTAGAGCAGTATAACATGTCTATTCAGAACATTACAAAAAAACTATGACCTACCATGTGACCCTTTTGAAAAGGAGAGGTAAAACCAGGACAGAAACCTGACCAAGCTTGGTACTGGGAAAAATGGATAGTTTGCAAGCTTCACATCTAAGCAAAAGAAGACGACTTGGCATTGATGATCAAAACATAGAAGGAAATTACAATATATGTAAAATCAGAATGTTGCCAGAAAAATACAAGAGGATCAGATGCATGAAATAAATAAAAAAAAATAAGGTAGCCTTTCATGTTGAGGTAGTTATGTAATTCTTGCTCTTAGGATACAACTGAAACAATTTTTAAGTGAGCAGCCCTACTAAAGAATTCCGGTAATACTTATTATCTTGATATAAAGGTAGATCCTGTTAACTGTAAGGGATGAATTACAGACTATTTATTTTTCTCATGCATTCATACATTTAAAGATATATATTTTTGATTACATTTAGGGAGTATTCAGGCATTAGATTTGTAAACGTGTAAGGCTAGGCTTCTTAAGATCCTCACATCGCCTACTTAGAGGCAATCTCTGCTTGACTTGCAAAGCCATGTCTGACCCAGCTCTGTTAGAAATGCTACATCTAAAGAAATCCCAATCCCTCCACACCACATTATCCAGAGACCTCAATCTTATTACCACAGTTAACAGAACATGCTGGAGGGACAGGTTCATAACCCAGAGACTTCCCATACATGTCAAGCAGAGCACCTCGCTGACCTTCTTCAAGAGAAATCTTGATGAGTGGAAGGGAAACAGGAAATTCACACTGGGGATAACTCCAGTGGCTCTACTTGACAGAGACACTGGGAACTAAGGTCAGATGGCACTATGTTATGGTAATCCTATTGCTAGGCTTGTAAAGGCCCCAGGGCCATTAGCCTAGTACACACTTATGAGCAGATCAGTACCCTATTAAATACCTACAAACTTATGAAACAATGTCATTATTAGCTTATATAACTGAAACAGAAAAAAGTACAGTACAGGTACACACCAGCTCCAGTAATGAAGAACAGTGTTTACTCTAACCTTTCATTGAGACCTGCCGCTTGGGATTAAATGCTGAATCCTTCTTGTAGGAATATGCTTGGATTTCAGTGTGCTGATCATAACAGAGGAAAATAAATAAGGTTTGAAGCCAATGTAAAGAAGTCTCAGCTAGATAATTTTATAGAATTCAGAGGACCCTACTGCTCTTAACACACCTGTGCTTTTATGTAAGCAACATAGACTTGTCTGTGCAACAAAAATTAAAGCTGGCTATATCCTCTACTGAGTGTGTTTTGCCTTGAGTAGCTGTTTCCTCCCAGAGTGAATTTTAATTTGTTCACCTCCTTTACAGAGAAATACTTAATAGCAAAGAATCTTGGGTGAGACTGTCTTTCAGTGGATTAAAGGGAGAGAAGACCCTTTCCAAGCCAGTGGTGGTTAATACATTGACTTTGTGCCACTGGGATGCTACAGGCACTAAGGCACTATTTTTCTGGAAGAATGTGCACAGAGGTGGGTGCCCCCCTACTCCGTACACTGAGTGTATCTTCACTTCTGTCTCCACCCTGCATGCACACCAGCCTACTCCCCATATAATTTACTTTATACATGTCTAGCCACTCCCAGTTCCTTCTTTAGCCAATCTTACTTCCTGTGTACAAAACTCATACTTTCAATCCCGGCTTGCAATGCTTCCCTACATACGTCAAAACCACTATTCAATATCTTCTTCAAATTTCATTACCTATAATGCTATCCTATTGACCTAAATTTACATTTACTTCTGCTTGGTCAAACCTACATTTCCCCAATTAATCCAACACTTTCACAGAATTCTCTACTGGATAAGGTGGCAGCAACACCAGCTGAATCCATTCACCAATGGTAATCTAATTTTTGTCAGTAATTTTCTACTACTTGCTTTAGCATCTTTCACTGCACACTGGTGCCAGCAGTACCTGGTTATATTTCATACATCAGCAATCATGGTTTACTTTAAAAATTAAACACAAATTTCTACTCTGTTTTTGTTGGCAGCAGTACAGGACTCTTCTACGTAACACATTCATTGTGCTGTTAGACAAACAAGTCTAGAACACAATCATACACTTTTGCACTTTTACATGGCTTCCTTAACTAACTTTGTTCTCCTTCTCTCCTTGTTATTCTGCTTAATTCTAACTGACTCTGTCTTATCCTCATTTATCAACAACACATTACAGACTAAACACCCCATCCAATGTCCCCATCTCTTCCAATTCTACTCTTCTACAGCTCTGCAGCATTCACAATCTATGTCAACAGGAGACAACATATAAAGCAAACCTACTTCCTGCAGAATTAAAAAAAAAAACTCTCTCTTAAGTTTATTATCTGTTCATTAAACTAGTAAGAGCTAGTGAGATACAACTAAGCCCAGATAAAATTCACATCTTGCAGCATTCCTGCAGTCTTCCAAACCAAGACATCCCAGTCCAACAAACCTATCAGGATATAATAACTAAATATGTTATCAATGGCAATAAATCACTTAAAATTATCTTACTTCACTTTTGCTGAATAAACAACAAATGGGCAGGGGTGATGCCTGACTTAGTACAGAAAAAATACACATATTAATAGTAACCGAAACCTGGCTGAAAGCAATACTGCCTCTCCCATTACACTGATTCAAACTACACTGTCTATATTGCCAACAGACCTGACCACAAAGTGGGGACATGCATTTCTGCTTCGCAGACATCTATCAGCTGTGATCAAAGGTGGCACTATCTACAGACAAAAACATATTTGGATGTTAATATACCTTGCAATGGGGATAGCATACCACCATTGTTTTGTTCAAAGCCTGCGTCTCATCTCCATCAATGGTATCTTCATCCAAACTGCCCCATGAGTTATTCATTAATGTGTTACTAAATAATACAGTCCTCCTGGGAGACTTCAGAACTGCTCCCTCTCTCCCAACAACTAGTTATGGCAGACTATAACATTAACACCAGCACTGCTCCCTCTCTTATAACAACTAGTCATGGCAGACTATAACATTAACACCAGCACTGCTCCCTCTCTCCCAACAACTAGTCATGGCAGACTATAACATTAACACCAGCACTGCTCCCTCTCTCCCAACAACTAGTCATGGCAGACTATAACATTAACACCAGCACTGCTCCCTCTCTCCCAACAACTAGTCATGGCAGATGTTAACATTAATACTAGTACTGCTCCCACTCTCCCAACAACTAGTCATGGCAGACTATAACATTAACACCAGCACTGCTCCCTCTCTCCCAACAACTAGTCATGGCAGACTATAACATTAACACCAGCACTGCTCCCTCTCTCCCAACAACTAGTCATGGCAGACTATAACATTAACACCAGCACTGCTCCCTCTCTCCCAACAACTAGTCATGGCAGATGTTAACATTAATACCAGTACTGCTCCCTCTGTCCCAACAACTAGTCATGGCAGACTATAACATTAACACCAGCACTGCTCCCTCTCTCCCAACAACTAGTCATGGCAGACTATAACATTAACACCAGCACTGCTCCCTCTCTCCCAACAACTAGTCATGGCAGATGTTAACATTAATACCAGTACTGCTCCCTCTCTTACAACAACTAGTCATGGCAGACTATAACATTAACACCAGCACTGCTCCCTCTCTCCCAACAACTAGTCATGGCAGACTATAACATTAACACCAGCACTGCTCCCTCTCTCCCAACAACTAGTCATAGCTGATGTTAACAATGACACCAGCAGTGCTCCCTCTCTCTCCGAACAACTAGTCATTGCAGACTTTAGCATTAACACTAGTACTGCGTCCTCTCTCCGAACAACTAGTAATGGGAGAATTTAACATGAACACCAGTACTGCTCCCTCTGTCCCAACAAATAGTCATGGCAGACTTTAATATTAATACCAATACTCCTCCCTCTCTCCCCAAAAGTAGTAATGGGTGAGTTTAACATTAACACCAGTGCTGCTCCTTCTCTGCCAAAGAAAAGTCATAGGAGACTTCAAAATTAACACCAGTACTCCTTCCTCAATTCCAGCAACTAGTCAAAGAACCAACAGGACCTAACCTACCGACAGGCAATGATTCTATAATTGACCTAATTATCAGAAATGTAAAAGGGAGATGCATATAGGTTACTATTTTAATTATCAATTCTCAGATCTTTCTACTTTCTCCTTCAAAGCATTAAAAGAAATGCCATGCATCATCACCTACAGACCATTCTTAGAAATGAGACAAAAGTGATTAAATGCCTGCTTATTCGCATATTAATTGAGCTCCTTGGTGCAGCTGCATGGGTCCAAACACAGATGTAGCTTTCATCGTGGACTCACTGAGCTTAATATGGAACTTCATGCTTTTTAGTGAAAAGAAGGATAACAGTTCAGAAAGTAGCTCCACAAAAAATGTAACTATCTCAAGTAACAGGCAAGAATTGCTACAAGTTCAGCATTTGATTAATTCCTGACAAGCAGAAAGAACCAAGTGTCCTTTAGACAAGTGCATTTATAGAAGGAATTCAAATCCTTCACAGGTAGCATTTCTGACTCCAAACAGTCTAACAGTATACTAGCACTGCCTGCCATGAATTTATTTATGACTACAATCACTTTCTAATAGATGTTATTCTGGACTTTTACCAAAGCATTCTGCCATATTCAGACTTCACCAGTTTTAAATACAACACTGGATCTCAAAATCAGTTTTCCCAATTACATGCACTATTACTCAGACATACAGATAGCTTATCTAGTTCCAGGTGTTGTTCCCCTATATGGTACTCCACAAAAAAAAAAAAAAAAAAAAGGCTACCTTCTGCTTGTAAAATGTAACCAGCTATTCACTACAACTTGTTCCATACAAAAAGTACTTCACTGCCATAGAAAAGCAGCACTGAAATGTATTTCTCTACCAACATATGCCATTGTGCGTAGGTCATGGCTAGAAAGGATCTGTTGGATAGTCCACTTACTGAATTTTCAAACTTAAATAAATACTCATGGAAGATGCTCCTTAAATTAATATAAAAGAATGCTGGTAACACCATATACAGTTTGTTATTGCAGAGATAGTGGCATAAAATTATTTTGTACTGATCTATTGGCATAGATCCAGATAGAACCTCCTCCTTCAATTAATTCATTCTTCTCAAGCACAGGTTATTGAGCCATCATGATGAATACTAGTTTTGTTGCAGAAAGTCAATGACCAAGCTGTCCTGTATATACATGAGATGGGAGATGCACTGCCACCCTCTGAAAAGGCTGTCTTCATACATCTTAACTGGGTACAACAGCAAAAGTGTCTTCTGCTTTCTTAGACAGAGTTTACTACCCTCATACATGTCCAAGCAGTCATGACTCCAAAGCTATTTCAAATGCTGCCAAAGTTCAAAATGGAAACTAAGCTCTGCAACATGCAAACTATATCAGCATACTTCTAGTATATCCTGAGAACTGCTAGTCATTTCTACATCAGAGGAACATTTATCTCTGTCCCACCTCAGAGTAACATAGTCCATGCTGTCTACCCTGGACCTTGATAAGGTCTTCAATACTATCCCTTCATGCTGAGATTACAGCAAAATGCTGTCAGTTCGGCATTAACCTATACATAGCTTGCTGGATAGGTAAATAGCTAAATAGCTTTCTGACACAAACTATACTGGTAAGGGCAGGGATATTTGCACTAGGCAGAAAATGTCACCAGCAGTGTCCTAAAGAGCTGATCAAATATTCTGATGTTTGCAAACTGAAGGAAGTCAAGAAATCTCATTCTAATACTCAAATTCTCCAGTGATGATTGGACCAAACAAATGTTTGCTGTATTAGCCAGCACCAAGTATTGCAGCATAGCTGCCTTTTAAATCTAGCATCATTGCCATGCACCATATAGACACCTTCATCAGGGACTTCATTATCTGTGATGATAACATGCTCTCTTTTGACCACCATGCTTCATTCATGGTTACAAAAAAAATCCATCTACCTTGTATAACCTATCCTACATGAAATTTCCTCATGGTCCAAAGATGTTATAGTCACACTTTTTTCTTGCCTTATTAGTCACATTATTAAATATAATGCCCCCTTGGCATGTACCTCACAAAGCATGTCAATCCACCACAATGTTTTCTGACCCAGAAGATCTCTTTTCTCAATACACTCAACTACTATGATGGACTAAAAGCTCTACCTCACTAGTTATTGTTGTACAGGCTGCTGAGGGGTCATTTCTGCTTTGCTTTACATGCTGTGAATGACTCAGCACTCCTATAATTCCTTTACCTAAATAAAACCAATAAAAAGAGCAAAGCAAATATCCTTTCTAGAGACCTAAACATATTCTGCCATATCAGCCAGCACTAGAGAGCACAACAGGTACCTAACCCAGTTATGCCCTATTTCTGGAATAGGTTGACCTTACCTGTTTCCCCTGGAAACCATTAAAACAATGATATAAAACCAGAAAGACATATTTTCTCAGGAATAAAGGCATAAAACTTTTAAGAGCCTTGGAGCAGCTTTTATTTTTAAAGTTTGATGCCATGTCACCTATGAGTTATACAGATAGTGATTTATAGGGCTAGCCGGGAACATATTTATCTAATTCAAAAATTAATTGTTTCTTAAATATTTTATTGCATTTATAACATTCATCTATTTAGATGGTGGATAAACCTTGTAATTTTTTTAGCTCAAAGCATCAGGTGCAGTGTTTTTTTGGAAATACTGTATTTGCTGGAATTTTTCTGTTGCATTGATGTGTCATATTTTAATTTGATTTTGTTTCATCCTTTAAACCAGAATGAATGACTAGTAGGGTATTTGCAAATTTTCATGTGGGATTGAGGGGTGAGTCGACAATTAACTATTTTTTTTTTTTATTTCTTCTAACACTCTTGTTACCTGTTCTTAAATGTCTAAAAATAGCAACCTAATCAATTGGGTCCACTGCCACTGCTGATTGATAAAAATCACACTATGTTTTGCTTCCCCCTTCATATAAATATATGTTCAATTAGATTATTTTTATTTGTGGTTGTAGTTGTTGAAGGTCTAGAATTATGCAAAAAATCCATAGACTGCCACCCTCTCACTCATCAGCGGCTCTTGTGCAGATGTCACCTCAGCTGTTAACACTTTTTTACAAGAGTATGATTACCCATCAAAGGAAAAAAAAGTAACTTATAAAGCCAGGCTATCATGCAACATAAACTGAGCTGACTAAAAGACAAGTATGGACACAAAGCCCTTCAAAGCTTTACTGCCACCAAAGAGTACACTCCTCTGATGCTTTTAGGACAGATGGTCACCTTGTACTTTCCTTTGCTAGGAGGGTAAGTTCCCTTTGTAAAAAAAAAATCCCATTTTCTTAAATTTGTTGATATTTTAATAATTTCTTCTTCAGGAAAGTTATTTTAAAGCTAGTAGTGTTTTGTTGTAAAGGACTTTTTGGAGATAGTTAACATACTTTTAAATGGAGCACTCATTTTTGTTTTTTTCCAGTCAGTTTAAAAATAGTGCAAAATAACTGAAAACATTTTTTTCTGTGGAGAAAGTGTTTATTTTTCTTTTGTGGGACTGAAAAAGTGTTTAAGTGCTTTTTACTGTTTTATCCTGTCAAAAAAGAAATGTTGTGGACTGGTAGTATTTATGGACAATTGCAGTCTTCCCTGGGAAAGAGGTAATATTTTCGGCTTGACCATTGAACAGACTTCTGGT
This sequence comes from Protopterus annectens, assembly GCF_019279795.1. NCBI lineage: Eukaryota > Metazoa > Chordata > Ceratodontiformes > Protopteridae > Protopterus > Protopterus annectens. The sequence goes on along the minus strand of NC_056748.1, from coordinate 674,914,174 downwards.
CCCATGGTCAGTCCTTCTTCCAGACACAAAAAGAAAATATAAGCAAGCAGCCTTTGCCACCACAGCAGGCTAGCAGTTTGCCTCAGACACAAATAGGTGAATGTTGTGGCCAATTAATGTAACTGAGAATACTCATCTATTACCCCAGATTTCTGTAGTGTACCACCTACAGCCACTACAGCCAGGGGGTTAGACACATCCTCTGAGGTTGTTGGGGTCCACTCAGTGGCAAGGGAGTGTTATCTGTGTCTATCCTGGGAGATAGAACAGGGAAGGTTTCCTTCTTATGTTAGAATGCTGTATCCATCCCTGGGGAAGCAGTTGCTGCCAATAGTAACATGTTTGGCCCCATTTTTCCTGTCAAATAAACAGGAAGGCATACATGAATCTACTCCTCCTCAAATTTCTTTGGATAGGAGTAGTTACTGAATCTGGCTTAGGGTTTAATTCAGACATTTGATCCTTTTTGTAAAATAGTTTCTGGTAAAAGAAAGGAGAATTCCTTTTTTTCTGAAAGGTATCCAAACTTCTGAACCTACACAGTAAGATGCAGGGACAGATGTATTTTTTCCTTAGGTATCTGATTCAGTCTCAGAGGAGAGCTCAGTTTCCAATTCTCCCTGTGTGTGTTTCTCTTTTTGTAAGACTATTCCTAGAATTGCCAGTGTTTTCACTGGGAGAATACTTAGGTTTCTCAATCCCTCAGAAAAAGTTGTTTATAGAAGAATTTTTCAGAACCAACACCCATTTTTCCTGTTCTGTCTGCATTAGACATTGTATGTTGCTGCCTGTAATTTTTCTGATAGTCATCCAGTTGTCCCTAAAAAGTCATCGGTTGGGATGGGGATTGGGGGTTGGCATAATGGTTAAGGGGTTTATCTCATAGACAAGAGGTACAAGGTTTGATCCTCACTAAGGAGAAATTGGCTAGGCTTAAAATGGTCCACAAGGGCAGCTAGCCTAATACTTACCTATGAACTTACCTATGAACACTCCACAGTCTTTTACATTTTTTACACTATTCCCAAACCTTACCCAGCAGCTATAGCTATAGATGAGTGCATTACTGCTGTGCACTTAATTATTTCCAATCCTACTATTTCTGATAAGGATAGTAAAATTTATAGGTATGGAGAAAAAGTGTATAAGTCTGCAAATTTGATTTTCAGAATTTGTCAAGCTTATATATTGATGTTTATTCTGAAAATTGTGAAAGTATGAGGAATGTTTATCTGCAGTTTCTTCTTGTGAGTAAAAATCTGCTTTAAATAACTTAGTTTCTTCTATTACACAGGTCTCTGCTCATTGTATTCATGGCTGCATTCTCGGAACCTCCCAGATGTGAAAAATGAGACTTTAAATTCTCCTTTGCATAGAGATTTACTGTTTGGCCCCTCTACCTCAGGGTTCCTGATGTGAACAGAAAGTGCTATGAAAAGGGAAAGCTAATCCAGGGAATCTCTTAAGATTTTTCAGCCCTCCTTCAAGAAAAAAAAAACAGACTAAAGAGTCTCATTAAAATTTAGGTAAAAACACATTTAAGAAAAATGGCAAAGGGATTCCAAAAAGAAGTCTTGAATGTCCCAAAAGTAAGGACAGTCCAACAAGTCTGAATCATTATTCAGGAGACCTTGTGACCTTCTAAGATTCTGTCTCAATTTTTCTTCCAGAAAGTCTGAATCTCCATGCTTAACTTTGGCAACAGATTGTTTCAGACAGATGGGTTCAGAAAATCATTTAGAAGGGTTATACATAGCAATGAGAGGAAATTCCTCCTTCCCAGGGGGTTTATTCCTCATCCTCCAGATCAGTTTATTTTCTTTCCATGTGTTCTTCATCACACGCTATCACAATGAGCGATGAAACTAGTTCCTCTTCCCCAGGTGGGGAAGAGATTTTATTCAAGAATTTTCCTAGTGCTAAAGAAAAAAAATGCTTGGAGGCCAGTTCTGGATCTTTCTTTCCTAAACCTGTTTGTGATCATGCCCGAACAAAAAAATGATGTCACTTCACAAACCTTTATCTCTTTTTCCTCTTTCACATTTCATAGTAACACTAGACTTGAAAGATGCTTATCACAGCCATATTCATCCAGATTTCAGAAGATTCTTAAGATCAATATTCTTCATTCCAGAGGCCCTTGTAAGCTAACAAAGTTTACCACTCCGATATCTGTAAATGACTGAAAGGAGGCCCAGAATTTCCAGCCTAGATAGGCATAATTTATTTCTACAAGTAATGATGCACCTTGTAAATTTTCGTTGAATAATTTCTAAAACCAGAAGATCTAACTTTTTGTAAGAGAAAAACAACATGTGGTCAATGATAGGTCGAAAATATGTTATAAGCAACCTCTAAAGATGGTCATTATTTCTTGTTGTAAAGTTCTAAAAAATTAAGCCAGTAACCTTTAATGCATTAGCTTTAACGTTCAAGCCATTAGTCCTATACTTAAAATTACTGTTTATAATAATACTTAAATCCTTATATTTTGTCAACTTCTGTAATTCATGGCGACCTAAGTTTATTCTGTATTCAGCCATTGGTTTTCCAAAATGCAAATAAGTGCATTTATCCTTATTAACTTTTAGTCCAATTAATTCAAAGCATTCAGGCAGCAAACACATGTAAGTGTTGAAGTAGTCAATATCCTTTGTCAGTGTAATAACACAGTTTAGTATCATCCACATACTTGGTCAACTAAACATCAACTATCTTAGGAATAAATGAGAATACCAGGTTGAACAATACTAGATCTAGAACCGAGCACTGGGGGACCTCTTTGTTCACTTCAAGCCAGCTAGATGTGAAATTTTATATCCTTATTCTCTGCAATCTACCACAAAGTCAGTAAGCCACCCTGAGGACAATGTATGGATTTAATTTGTGTTTGAGCATGGTATCAATGATAGCAGAATGAGGGGCACCGTCAAAAGCCTTAGTCAAATCCAAATAGACCACCACTGCAGACATGTCCATATTTAATGTATTTGTCACTGGGTCATAAAAGTCAATTAAATTAGTGAACGTAGTACCTTTTTTGTGAAAGCATGTTCAGTAAAGTCCACTAAACAACCCTGAAAGCCTTGAGTTAGAAAGGAAACTAGAAAACACTCAAAACTCTTCCCAACCAGTCAAGTAAGACTGATAGGTCTATAATTACTTATATTGCCTTTGCCCCCTCCCCTTATGAATTGGAATTATGTCCACAAGTTTTCAACTAGTAGGAACAATGCAGAAATAGAACAGGTTATTAAAAATTGAGCAACAGTAGCCAAAATATATTTACTGCAATATGCCAGGAAAATGTGTGGAATATTATCAGGTCCCAGACCATGATCCAGTTAAATATGGCTCAAAGATGCTTGCACAAGTGTCAAATTGAAAACTGGGTGCATACAATTGTCTTCTAATAAAGTTCTGACATCAGAAACATTGTCAAACACTGTGGCATCTTCTGCCAAGAAGTGCTCATTGAGCAAGTTTGCAAGTAATTCTCCAGGATTCTGCACGTCACCTCAAGCAGAAATTGGTCTGAAAGATATAATGTTAGTAGAGATGTATCTAACATAAGAATTAACATTTTTGCAGCAAGGGCTACTAACTAAATTATCTTCAAATTTACCTTTTGCTGTTCTCAAAGAGGCATTTAACCTTCTAGAGACTAAATTGTAGACCCATTTTAAATAATTTTTTTTAAACTCTTCCAGAGCCTAAATTCTTATAATTTTTTCTGAGACACTTAATATGACCAGTATTCATCATGGATGTGTAGTCCTCAGTCAACTGTTATTTTGTTCTTACATCCAGACAATAGAAATTCACAAATGTTGATGAAATCTCTGAAGGGCTTCACCCACAAACTTGTTTTTTAGTCAGCTCAGCTGCCTGAGAGTTTGGCCATGTGGAACTTACCCTGAAGCTTTGGAAGCTGGCTGGCTGTTAATATCCTTTTCAGGATATAACCACATTGTTAAGGCTACTGCAGCAGTGATCTTTCAAACATCTACTGTTATGATATGTTCAACTTACACAATGGTACTTTCCTTCTGTTCTGATTTCAGACTCTGCACAATTTTATGAACTTAAGAGTTCAGTACAGTTTATGATTTACTTGGTGGTTGCTTGCTTGGCTCTTCAGACAGTCATAGGCTTACAGTTTCAAATTTCAAATTAACCCCCATCCATTGTTGTGTGGGGAATTACTCTGTGATTGCATAGGCATCATAGTAATGCAAGTTCCACTTGAAAAAGCAAACTCCTGGGTTTCTGCTGAGTTCGCTTCACGTCACTGCATCTGGCAAGACATGCTGCTGTTGCATGGTGACAACAATGGATGAAGTAGGGAATACTTAAGAAAATTAAAAATAAATTGGAAATAAAAGGGATCAATTGGAGATTCATGTCACCATCTTATTTCAAGTCCCAAAGTAGAATTTCCCACCAAATTAGGGGAAGTTGAGAAAAATGAATACAGTGATACCATATAGTGATAAATTATGACAGTTACCACTTTGAAATGTAACAAGCCGTTTGCATGTATATGTAGACAGATCACTAGAATATAGTATCAGACTGTAAAAATGCACTTCTAAAATTTTCAACCATATCTTTTTAAGGAGAAGTTACCCTTCCTTAATTTTATGAACACACATGCTTGCACATTTGAATTTCTATACTTAGAAAAAATACTTTGGGGATATTTTGTCCCCACTGCCTGATGACATAATCAGCCTATTCATTTCCCATCAACGAGGAAAGGGTTTATATACACCCACACAGATTTAATTATACTGGGACTTTGACTCGTGGCATCCTTGGATTCAAAATGGCATAGACCAAATAACAAGGATTTCCATCGGACCTGGAAGGGTTGGGGGCAGATATTTGATGTGGGGCCTCATGATGCCATCGGCTAATGTCTTTTTTTCACAGGTAGTGTAGGTTGATGGGGCAGATCCCAACATTTCAGTGTAAGAGGAATATCTTCATATATGCATACTTTAAGGATAGATCAGTATAATTATTATTTTTAATCCTGATTTACAATTTAAAAAAAGTGTACTATTTTTGCAGTGTCACTAGTTATTTAGCAGTTAGCATTACTTGGGTTGTGTGTAATACTTTTTCACCTATCTATTTTGGTCACAGATTTATACTACGATGCCTGATTCCCTGAGAATGGGTATTTGTGTAACCTGGGGCTTCAACTGAAAGGTGACATATGGGTACATTCAACAGAAGACTTCACTTTGGCAAATGCAAAAGGTATAGGGCAGGGCCCAAACTACAGAAGGAATGTGTTTTTGTCCAAGATGAGCAATAGATATTAAATGGAAGTACATCTTTCTCATGTAAGTGTTATAGTAGTAGTCTAGAGAACTTTTATTGTTTTGTGTCCATGTGAATAATTTTGACATCTATGTTTATATATGGTCCGCTAAGTGAGACCTTTCATTGCATTTATGTGCAACTTGATTGACCCTGACAGTTTATAATTATTTTGCCTCCTGTAAAATTTCACTGAAAAAGTGGTTGTTGCTTAATTACTTTTACAGCTTAGCAATAGTGAGAGCATGACCATATAAAGCCACACTTGGTTTGTTTTGCCATAATTATAAACTTGCTTTTTCTGTGTATTTTCTAAACACTGTAAATACCTTCACGCATCACAGGCATACATAATACCATAGTCTCCTCCACTCCCACAAAATAATCAGTGTCTAAATTATACTGCAAGTGTTTTCATGTCTGAGAAAGCTACAGATGAATTTTGGCAAGAATTTTGAACCAGCATAATTTAGTGTGGGAGCAACTGTATGAGTGACTTTCTGTTCTGCATTCAAAAGTGATACATTTCAGTCTGTTGTAATAGTCTGTGTTTATTTATGCTAACAAATTTCTGATGGGCAAACAGCACATCTAGTCTTAAAAATAACCTTAAGAGGGGAAGTACAAAAAACAAAGGTAAATAAAAAATAAAATGGAAAACGTTATTATGAAATGCTCCTGGAAGGACAGTATGATATTCAGAAACCTGGATGATGAGCTACTGCATTGTAATGAGGTCTTAACATATTATTTCTATTTCTGTAAAACTCACTGAGACATCAGTAGCTTATTACAAAAAGTCTTCCACACATCTGTTCAGATGAAACATGAATCTAGGTAAGTACTCAAGGCATTTTGTATAGAAAAATGGCTTTGTGCATCACAGCTGTCTTTCACTTTGAAGTGCAAATAAGACACTTATCATAGTTTCCAATCTTGACAATTGACGATATGGTACATAGCTGAAAGTATTATTCTAAGACAACTCATTGTTCAAAGTGAGGCTTAATACACTGCTTGTGTAATAGAAGTAAGGATATGAGGACAGATAGTGAAACAAAAGAAATGGATGTTTTCATCAAATGAGAGCCTTTAGAAGCTAAAAAAGAGGAAATATGGTAGATGGAAATAAAGAGATTCACAAGACAAGAAAAAGCAAGTTTTATGGATGGCTTTTACAAAAACCTGGAAATAAATAGTCCCTTAAGTATGTCTGAAAAGTTCTTCAGTCTGAAAACTTTTTCATAAAATACAAGTTATTTTCTGATAATGGGAGTCCATATATGCAGGAAAAAAAGTTTAACTTGGCAACAAAAACAGTGTTTCTTATATCGGGCACTGTGGGACGATTTGAGCAAAATCGTTCTGCACTATGTTGCGAAGTTTCTGGTTTCCAAACTGCTGTGCATAGCTCTCAACTGTATTAGGTTTCATATGTAGATTTGGGAGCCAAAGTCCACTAAGCCATTCTTATGGTTTTGGTATCCACTACTTGTGACAGTTAGAGTAGCCAATGTATTCGCTTGCTGCAATATACACTATGTAATATTACTGGGGGGTAGGAACCTGGAATTGCAGTGTAGGTTAAATAGAAGACATTCAAATTGTTCTATTTAACCTATACTGTAATATTAGAGTCACATCTCCCAGCAATATTACATAGTTGAAGTAATCTAGGGGGACAAGTAGGGGTATTTACCTATGGGAATAGGGGAGAAAGAGATAGAGAGACAGAGAGTGAGATGCTTTATATATTTATGATATGGAGAGATGCAATCGGAGATTTAAAAGTACTATCTTCCAAGAGTGATCACAATATACTTGAGGAGGTTGATGTTTTTATTTAGACTGAAAGCACTTTCCTGGTATCAAACTAGTTGGTATAATTACAAATCAACACAACTGTATTACAAATCTCAGATGCCATCTTAGACATTCCAGACTGCTAGAAAATTTTACGGTATGCTGAAATGTCCAAAAATGTAAGCCTCTGATTGATCAATATGAACTCTGAGCCTGTCATCCTAGTAGAGTGAATCATCCAAGTAAGAAGGCAGAAAGTTCCACAATCACCATCCAGGAAGTGGGTATCAACCCTCAGTAAGACTGGTTTACTCGTGTGTCAATCATCTTTCATTTTAGACTAGTTTTAAAGACACTGATACGCATTTGGTACTTGAGTGTTTATCAAACTTCAATTTTAATAGATTCATACAGTGATGTGTCTGCCCACGTATCAGTAATAGTATGGATTTTCTTTCTGCAAGCTTGTTTTATATAAAATGCTGAGCTATGTTTTGCAAACTGCACAACACGTTATTTGTAGGCTATGATCGGATCTATATTGGTATTTATACTTCTCAAAGTTCCTTGCCCTTTATTTTTCATCTTTATACTAGGTAGAATATGTTATTAGTATATTGAAAATTTCACAGAAGGTACATGCCTGGTTGTTAAGAGTTACACTCGAAACAAAGTAAAACTATGGTGTAGTGTGTTTCAGGCTGACAAAAGGAATGTGAGTACCTGTTCTGCAGAACTGAATTGTCAAACTTCTTTCAAGCTACTGAGTGAGGATGAGATAAGTCATATGATTTTGTATGGACTTAAGCAGTTCATGTAAGACTTGTACAAGTTTTCTCCCATGATGCTGAGCAGTATACTGGACAAAGTTGAAAGTTAAATTGTTCAATTTCAGTTAAGCTTGATGATTGATATTTTTTCTCTTCATAGGTTAATAAGTGTACACTAGGCTAATGACCATCAGAGCTTTTATAACCTTAGCTGCTCAAGCCAACCCAATTGTATCACTTTGTACCATTGGAGAGGATTAGGAGGGGGTATGTTAGTTAGAATAAGTTATGGGGGAGTATGTTAGTTCAGGCATAGTTACTGTCTGCCTCTGTCTATCAAAGACATGGCAGCCAGACCATGGGTGAATTTCCAGTTTCGTTGGTCAAGGTTACACTTAAATAGGGTTAGGGATGGACCCTGCTTCACATGGATGGAGACTGTTTCAGAGCATAGAGATTCTCTGAGACACATATCTGTCTCACCAACGTGTCCTATTTATATCAGAAGTAATATTTAATCCTTGGATCTGATAGTTCTGATGCTGTTTGTTTTGCTGCTGTAGAAAAGGTCCATTACAGCTTAATTGGGGGATACCTTGTATGCTAGGCATAGAACACCTCTCAGTAACCTGAAAGGGACTGAGTATAGAGACAGGGCTTTAAGGCAATCTGTACAGGACAATGTGTTTGCTCCCTGTATCTTCCTGGTAAGGAACCTTTGTGAATGCTCCAACTGTTGCATATGTCTGGTCAGGTACACACTGGGGTATATACTCAATGGTGGGTTTCATAAGGGCCAAATAAAGTGGCACTATGACATCTTTGATTTGGAAGTTGGACGACAAAGAATGATCTTCCTACTATATTTGCCACATATTGGTCAAATCTCAGATTACTGTTTATATATATTCCCAAATCCTAACTACTGAGTCAGCTCTTAAGGATGCCTTATCAATGGAGTAATTTGCCTGGGTGACTATTTTCCCAAAAGGCACTATAATACATTTCGTGTCATTGAGTTTTAATCTGTGTCTTTGGCACCAGTTATTTGTCTGTGTTACACCCTCTTATAAGATGCTTGAGTCATGAAAGGAATCAGGGATAGCTCCCAGTTTTCAGTCATCTGAAAACTTTGTCAGCAAAAAGCCCTTGACATTGGCCTTTACCACCGAGAAGTAGATGTTGAACAGGAGTGGTCCTAGCATGGAGCACTGAGGTACCCAGCTGTTGACTGGTCTCATAGTAGAGGTGGTCTAACCGATCCTAACTTCCTGGGCCCTGACTGTGAGACAGCTGATAATCCAATGAGTTATGTAGGGCTTTATTCCCAGTTCAGTGAGTTTGTCATCTATACCCAAGTGGGGTATTGTATTGAATGCCTTAACCAGGCCTAGGTAGGATTTCTCTAATTGACTTCTATGTTAACCTGTTTAATGAACTTTGACTTGATATTATGATCTTGTTGGTTTACAGTTCAGACTTCTTGGTTTTACAACTGCTTATAAATGTTGGTTTGAATTTGTGGTGCTGCAGTAGCGTTGTCGCCTCACAGTAAGACGTTGTCCTGTTCGATTCTCAGCTAAAGCATCTTCTGTTCGTGAATGGGCGTACCTTCATTGAAGGTTGTGCGTCAGGGATGGCAACTCAGCACGTAAAAATCTACTGCCAATCATTAGCGGACCGGAGTTCCACTATGGCGACCCCTAACCGGGAAAAGCCGAAAGACACAACAACAACAACTTCCTTGTATACTAGTTGTACAGTGATTTAAATTTGTAGACTATACAGATTTTAATTTGTAAACTATAGGCACTTTAGTTGTTTAAAAATGTATAAACCTGCCTTTGGTGCATATGGGAATAGAGGCCTATTAGATTGGTGACTAGGGTTTAATAAGCAGCACCAGTGCTGTGGGAGTGGGCCAGGATGAGGTTGAGGAGTGGGGTGCTTGGATCACACATTTCTCTGTTGGGAAAGAAAGAGGTACACATTATTGGATGGGGCAGAAAGGCAGGCCTAATTGTCACTGGGTGAGATGAATGAGAATAACCTCTGGTGAGGTTGCTTGCTGTGAATGCCCTCAAAGAAGCGGAGTGGAGGAAAACCAAGCATGGTCATCCCATTACACAATCACCTGTGGGTACCTTGCCTTCACATGCACTGAGAGAAGTAGGGTATTTAAAAAAAAAAATGCAAACCACCTCTGATGGCTTCCTAATGGCATTATTCTCTGTGGACCTTCACCTTGGTGATGGAGATCAATCTGACCAACTGGCTTAGGAAGGGATATATCAGCAGACACTGGAAGCAAAAATCAATATAAAACAATTAGATATATGTATGAATATGTACATGTGTTATATATATATATATATATATATATATATATATATATATATATATATATATATATATATATATATATTCCCCCCTTACACCTTGTTCTTAATCCGAGAGTACATCTACTGTTGTCTGTTAGTTATGTTAATTTTACCACAAAATTCCCTCCCTTCCTTTCGTTTTTGTCATTAAGCATGAAAGTATCATTTTGTAAAGTCATTCCCTTTAAGCTATTTAAATATTTTTACCCTCCGTTGTATAACACAGATCCAGATTATGCAGTGCCCATCCAGCCAGCCTGTGTTGTTTATTTATATATATAGTAACTCTTGCGTTTGCCTGACTTTATTATAATTTTTTCAAAGCTCCTTCTAAAATATTGTTGTCTGCTAAATCTAGTGAGCACTAGAAGTTAAGACTAGGAAGTTCCATCCCTTAGACTGTTAGCTTGAGTTACTCTGTCTTTCATATCTCCTTACCTGCTTAGTTCGTAGTGAAATACCTGAAAGTATTATGCTTTTTTTTCTATCTCACTGTCAAAATCTGGAACATCTGACAAAAGGTAAGCATTCTCTTGAGAGTGAGTGCACAAACGACATGTGCAGTGAGCATAACCGCACACAACTTAAGGCTGCCAGTATAAGAGAAGCAAAGGTAGGTATACATGAAGATGAATATAGATGATAAAAGCAGGCAGGAAAGTTCAGGTCATGTAGAGGTAAAAGTCCTAATACTTAGCGAGGTGATTCAAGTTATTTTTGTAGCTTGGGTGTCTATTGGCACTGCATAGAGAGAGAGAGAGAGAGAGAGAGAGAGAGAGAGAGAAACAATGTGACTTACCTGGCTTTTGTCTTTTAAGGAAGTGAGTGGTGCATGCCTGGAATGAGCACGCCCATGTTGGAGTCCCTGGTGGAGATGAGAATGCTAACTTGAGGAGGGCAGCGCAGTCTTGAGGGTTTATGTCACCTGCAAAATTCAGTGGCATACATTTTGTGATGCCCATTCCATGTCTAACCCTGAGTGTGTTGCCAGGTATGTGTTTTGGGGGGTTGGGCCTTAAAGAGAAACACCCAGTCCTCCTCTGTGATGACAGCCCTGCTCCTGGTCTACTTGGCCCTTGTTTCTAAGGATAAAAATTGAGATATAGGCTTCTGAGCAAGACAAAGTGAATTAGGTTTACAGGAATGCTAAGAGGGAGAGCACAATGATCAGAATGAAGATGGGAGAAAAAAAGAGAGAGAGGCTAGAAAGAGACTGTAAGAAGACAGAAGGCATGATGAAGGGATAGAGGTAAACAGAAGTGACAAAATAGATAATTGTGTCCTGTTCTGCTCACTGTATGCATGCTGACTCTGGGAAAGGTGTACAGAGAGAGAAAGAGAGGACTGCAATATCAAAGTTATGTTAGTGCCACACAGCTAAATGTTTTTTCTGAGGTGGTTGACTGTGTAGCTACTCAAATTATTCAAATCTGTACCCTTGTATTCTTTATGTAGGTGAAAGACTGACATTTGTTTTGAACATATGGAATCTTGCAGTTGGTCTTGATGGGAAGCCTACACTTAAAGATAAGGTAAAATGCCATCTTTGTTGGCCTAGAGAGATAATGCCTTGACTACAACCCAGGTGACATGAGTTCAGTTAGCAGCTTATACACCTGCTGGAACTGACATGGCTGAAGGAGAGAGGAGCTAAAGGATGGTAGTTTGTTCATCTTGCTGCCATCTCAAAAACATTAATAGTGTTAAATCTCCTTCCTCTAAGAATCTAACAGTGGTTGCCTTTGGTTTGGTTTCTCCTTCATTCAGTTACTGAGACTCCATGAACAAGATTTCAGCTGCAGCTGACGCAGAACTGCAGCCATGCTATTTATTACTAACGTTCATTGTTCCACATTACTCTTATTTAGCAGAGCCTATTCAGATTGCATTTATCAACATTTATTGTCAGCAGATTTCTTGCATTAGCTGTCTTGCTCTACTCACTTTTGTTCCACCTAATCTAAAAGTGTTTACTGTACCATATTTTCCAGTCAGTCCTGTTGCTCTGCCTCCCATGTCTGTAAGAGGCTTCTAGTTTTCAAACATTATACATGAGGTCTCTAGGATTTAGTCTTTTTTCCAAGTTATTTTTTAATATTTAAGAAAGCAAAGCTTTTGTTGAAGTTGCTATTTGGTTTAATTAAGGGCAAATCTTTGATCTTGTCAAGAGCTGGGTGTCCACCATTCCTATAAAAGATTCACCATACAACCAGCTTTGGTGTCATACAGGGATAAACCTCTAGTTATGTCCCTAGCTACCAGAGCTTGATTATTAGTTGCTTTGGCACTTGAGTGATCTAGCAGGAAGGATGGCTGTGCATCTACTGGGCAGAGGGGGCAAAGCCATTTATGAGCTGTAACAGTTTTTTGGAAGAAGGATGTGGGCCTTTGAACTGAGGGCAAGCTTAAGGTGCAATGAGATTACACAGGAACATGCAGTTACTTGACTTAAGGTCTTGTGGCTCTCTCAATGATGTGGATCATACCTCTCAACCTGGAAACATCAAAAATCTGGACAAGGCCCATGAAAAATAGGTACAAATCTGTACGCTGATTAACATAAAATTAGCATACATAATTGTGTAACCCCACCCACTGGAATTATGGGATACCAACTTTCAAATGCAAACTGAATAGACAATGAAAATATGGTACTAGAGTCCCCCTGCAGCCATTCCAATGTCCCATTACCTGGCTATTTCACCCCATTTACCATAAACACTAAATTGCATACTGCTTTACTTCTACATTGATTATTTGGATTTTATTGTTACATTTTATAGCACAATGCACAAACATTACTAGATATCTGCTAAACAAAGCAATACAGTCTCACAATGTAAATAAACATAGCATTAAAACTTCTCTGCCCTTGAAACTCACATTCATTGAAACAACATTGAAAATTTGAAACCTACACCACATCCAAAGAAAATGCATTTGGTCAGTGGTGGATAAAGATTACCTTTGGGCTGTTTTCAAATCATAGCCATAGGCCCCTTGCACACAAAACAAGAAACATACATGGGTTATTTGATATACCTTCCTGACTTCTCTTCCCCTGAAGCTCTCAGCTCCTTGTGTAATCCACTCAACACTTAACTGTATCTCTCAACTTTGCAGCACAAGAAATCCAAATTGTATTTGGGGGATGGGGGGGGACAAAAGCCCTTAAAACAGGGACACATTTTAAACATTGCTTATATAATTTTGGAAAGTTGCTAGTATAAAATGTATGCATTTCCTTGGGCTTAGGACCCTATGCACTACAGTCAGAGCAACATACCACTATGCCATATCAGCAGTTTCCTAAACTTAAATGGCTATCATTTAGTGAATTCAGTTCTCATGTCTTACCATAGCTCTCAATTTCTTAGCACAAAAAACCTGGACAACACCAACAATGGAGAATACAGAATTCATTTCTCACTTCTCACCATAGCTCTCAAGTCAATCTGTTAGCACAAAAAACCTGGACAAAGCCAATAATAGGGGAATACATTTACAGCCCTAAAAATAGGGACAAATTTCAAATACTGACCTTATAAATTTAGAAAATTGCTAGAATAAAAGGTTTTCTGAAGAATATGAAGTCTGAAATTAAAATGCCTGTCATTATTTATTGAATTCAATCCTTCACTGACTTGCTACAAAAAGCCATAAAGCCACAGATTTTATGAGGAACAGAACACATATGAGGCATAAATCCAGAGCTTTCACAAGGGGCTCTTGTCACTTGTACCAAAGGTTTAATTTGCTATTGTTATTAAATGTTCTTTTGCAATGTGCTGCTAACTACTATTTAATTAAAAAAAAAAAAAAAAAGGTCAAAATTGAATGAAAAAGTTGCTTAGATAAAAAAAAAAGTATTTGCAAACTTCGTCTGAAATTAATCACATAGAACAGGTTGTACTGAAAGCAAAGTTAATTTGAACTGTTCAAAAATAAAAAAATATGTTACTCCTGGTTTAACCTCTTCAAAACAATCAAGCTCTAACTGCAGGGATCATTTAAACATGTAGCCTTTCCTGTTAAATGGCTGTCAGTCCTAACCCTTCTGGCCTGACATCTTCCAATTAGGCAGTCTTGCTAAGTGCTTGAGAGTTCATTAATTACCCGGTGTTAATTTGTGCTGCATGGACTGAATAGCATCCTTAATCAAGCCGTCAGCATGTCTAGCTGATTAAACCTGAAACAGAGCAAAGCCGAGAACGACAGAGGCGTACAGAAGCAGACTTGCGTCTTCCCATAAGGTGAGAACCTACGGTCTGCTCATAGAGCAGTCATAGAGCATGGTATGCTGTACAACTTTTACCACTATATACCTTTCCCTGACTGTGCATTTCTAACTGATGTCCTAGCTTGTTCATCAGGAAACAATCACTGCAGTGTCTGTAATACGATTAAATGAAAGTATCATGTGAAAACACTAAAAATGTACGCGTTGCATCGCATGTTATAATACATGCATGCAGGAAAAGAAAATACAGTTTGACTTTTAAACGATAAAAAATGCGGTATATTTGAACTGAAAAATATAGCAAGATGAACAGCGAACATCCACATACAAGCTATGCATCAATTGAATGCCATATCTGTCACGTAAATGCTATAAATATGTACTCTGGTACAAACACATTTATATTACCAGACTAGTTGATTTAGTAGGTTAACTGTTAACAAAATTACTTTGAAACAAACTGCTTTATTTAACTATTAGTGAGCTGGGGATAAAAGATAAGAGGTACTGTAATGTGGTTCCGGTGATCCCAAGCCTTGCAAAGGCAAACGACACACACACACACACACACACACACACACACACACACACACACACACACACAAGGTTTCCTTTGCTTACTTGTGTTACTTGCTTGCAAGTCTGCCGTTCCTGCATATACACACACCAGGTTTCATTTTCTTATAGGTCCTGGAACTCCATTCAGTGCTGCTGCTGCCATTCCTGCACACACAAGGTTTCATCAGAGCTGCCATTCCTGACCTGCACACTCATACATATCAAGGTTTCATTTCCTTATACCTGCAGTACTCGGCGTTCACTGTTTGCATTTATAATCCATTTCTGGAGGCCATTCCCACTCGCATTTGAACAGTTTTTTGCATGAATTATGTGAGCTCCAGCTTCCAAGGAGCTCAATTCCGACAGGCTGGTAGCCCTGATGGACCTGACGTCATTGTGCACATGATGACGTCAGCTCCGTCAACGCGAAAATTAAAAAACAAAGAAAAAATCGGTAATGAAGGGATGCCACTCGGGAATCGTGGAACCCCTTCATTTGAACCCCCAAACTCAGTAAAAACCGAGTAATTTGGTATGGCTGGGAGGTATGATGTGGATCCTATGTTCTTCCTGTGAGGAGAGGGCATAAGGTTAGTCTAAATTAAATGCCCTCATTGCCGAAGTATTGGTGAGGAGACAAACAACCCTCATGTCTGCTTAAATGAAAGGCACCGTTGGACAAATCTTAAGTGAGCTCTAGTCTGATTGGGGTG
Source organism: Protopterus annectens (assembly GCF_019279795.1). NCBI lineage: Eukaryota > Metazoa > Chordata > Ceratodontiformes > Protopteridae > Protopterus > Protopterus annectens. The sequence goes on along the minus strand of NC_056748.1, from coordinate 674,898,375 downwards.
AGTTGATGTGCAACAATCACTGGAGCAAAAAAATTAAAGACAAAAAAAATTATTATTCAACATACAGTGGCACACACTTGCTTACTTGTTGTGAGGAAGTCTGCTGTTATCATGACACTCATTCATTAGAATATAGCTAGACTGTGTGTGCCTAAGGCCAGTCAGAGTATGGCTGCCTACAGATGAAGCTTGGTCTGTCCCTAATGTTAATTTTACTGCTTGGCTTCTGAGTACTCTATATTAACATTCCATTTAAATTATCTGGATTATATTTAAAGAAACACTAGTGGCAGGCTATTTAGAATGTGGAATCTATGAGAGCTGTGAGCATTCTGGGTGCTTGTTAATCTCCCAGTTTATTACAGTATAGTATGAAGTACTTCAGAAATGAGCAGTGTTCCAGCTTGCTATAGTCTGGTGCTTGAATGCATTTATTATTCCATCTTATTACAGTTCGCTGTGTCTATGTTCAAATATACTATATCCTGTGATTACGTACTTTCAGCTTTGTGTGTATGTGTGTGGTCCAGTGATCTCAGTTCATGAGTTCTGGAAATGTTGTTTTCTTCTTTCAGTGGTGTTTTACTGGTGCCCATCTGACAACTTTGTTACCCTTTGGGTCTTGGAGCAACACTGACTTTGTGATGGCATCAGGGTGTCAAAGGTTTTCCATTGAGTTTTTGTTGTTTACAGTAATTCTGAAAGAGCTAACTTTAGTCAATACCCAGGTACAGTGGGGTGTGCCACCCTTTTTGGGGTACAGTTCTTGTATTTAGTTACTATAAAGTATTGAGTCTTCCAGCTTTAAAAAGTTCAGGATATTTAGGGTTGCCATAAGTGATATTGGTACTACAATTTAAAATGTCTCTAGTACTTTATTAGCAAGTCATGTATTACTGAGTGGCAACTGAGTTTATTTTGCTGCTGCCATACTATTCTGTTTGTTATTGTATTTTTCTAGTTTGTTTCTCTCTGATTTTGTCTCGTGAATTATCTTGAAAATAACTGTATACTGTACTCTTTCTTTTTGAATTATTGTACTTCATTCATTACTCTACTGTGTGTAAAGTTAATTGATTAGGAAGTTAGGCACTACAATAAATTGAAGTTGAAGAGTTTATCAGGCAAGTTCCCTCATTTTTCTGCCATACGCTGATAATGGGTTTTTCTCCAGTCTAAGCACCTCATACAAAAAGTAATTGTAATGCTGGAACATTTGGTCCTTTCCTGCATTGGTTGCCATCCAGTAAATTGCATTTCTTACCTATTGCAATTCATCCTAGTCAGAAGCAAAAAAAAAATTAATCAATGTTAGCAGTCCGGGAGTACAGCATTTGCAAGACACAATTCTGTGGGTACAGGTCCATATTCTACTTTGTTCAGGAACTAAGCATTTTCCTCTTTGTTATGCATGATATGGAGTTATGGGGAAGCCTTTAAGTGAATGATTTGCTTAAGTACCTAAAAGCATGTTGTGAATGCACAGTGACTTTGGAGTTATGCTCAAATGCTTTGAAAATTTCTCTTTTGCTTATCAAGGTTTTTATTTATTTATTTTACATTTGTTAACCGGGTTAGTCTGTCTCAGTTTTTGGCTCATTTTCAGCAGAGACCCAGGGAGAAAAGCTCCTCAGGGAAAACCATTTTAAATTTTAGAAACGAAGTATTAACAATCAGCTTTAGGCTCTTTTCAGCCGAGACCTGAGGAAAAAAGCTCCTCAGGGAATACAATTTTAAAAACAAAGTATTAACCCATCCCTTTTCAAAACATGTTTTATATAGCATGATTGAATCTGCAGCAGTCTATGTAGTCTTCTGATTTGTTACTCTATTGCTTCCATACGGTATAACTTGCATGCTTTAGGGTCATTTTGATATCTAGTGTTAATGCAGTCTTTATTGTTATGCACTGTTGATATGATACTACATTTTTCATCATGTAAGACTAGTACAATATACTGTAAAGCTACAACAAAGCTCTTTGCCATACTGCAGAGTGCCTATATAGTCACTGCCGGAATGTGCATTCTTATACAACACATCTCAGTACCATGAATCAAGCCATGATGTAAACAGATGTATTGAAGTAGAAGTAAAAATACAAATGATCTGTCAGATCTTGGGATTACTTTGCAGTCTTATCTCTGCCCAGATATTGAAACAGTATGAAGTGGGACACCAACTATACCAATCTACTTTATCATCTTTAAATTTTACAGCACACAGATCTTTTTTACAAAATTTCTAACATGTTTTCACAAGCATCAAATCAAAAGTCAGTATTTAAAACAGCCTCTGAGAGGTCTTTACAGTTGCACTGATGTCCAGAGCTGGATCCAGAGAAAGGCGACCTAAGCAACTGCTTAGGGCCCTGTGCTGGCAGAGAGGGCAACATAAACCTTACGAATTCTCCAATTGCATCTATGCCACATAAATGTTACCATAATAAAAAAGCTCACTATTCTGATTGACACTCAACAGACTCATTGGCTGCTCAGTTTTGATCTGTAAAGCTCCAGGATGTCTCTCTCAATGGCCCACACATACAACAAGTCAGAGAGAGAGAGAGAGAGATAGAGAGACTTTCTGGCGCTTAAAAATGTGAGGGAACATCAATGCTGAACTATGGAGCTTGAAAGCGAGAGCCAAAACAAAACTGCAGATATCCAGTAATGGCTTTGTGGAAACTAAAGCTGTCTTGCGGGATATATGTAAGTGTGTGTGTGTGTGTGTGTGTGTGTGTGTGTGTGTGTGTGTGTGTCTCCTCTGTGCCTCTGGATCTCTGTTAGCTGACAGACAGCTCCTGGTAGAGTCCTGCTGTTCTGTAAAATTGCCAAATGATGCAGCGCCATAAGAGTTGTCATTCAATCACTCCTCAGTGCTGCATATACTGTAGGAGTGCCAGTAGCTTACTTATACAATGTGAAACTCACTGCTATTGATAAAAGAACATTACATTTCATCTTACAAAGGACATGCTCAGATTTCATAAATTGTGTCAGTTTTACTGCATTTATCTGTCGCCTGTGCATTTGCTGAATAATTTATGGCAAAATGCAGGTCTGTCAGTGTCAGCAAACTGGCAATCTTTAGTAATGGCTTCTCTAGAGACAAATTAGTATGCACAATCTGGCAATATCAGAGGACCAGATAAAAGCTATAAAGAAAAAAAATGAAAATCTACTGCTACTGCAGTTTGATTACTTAAGAAACAAGTCTCACAAATGCATGCCAGCATTTCTCTGTCCATTATTTGTGTGCATGTTTGTGTATAAATGCTTAAATCCTCCATTCCATAATAGCTGTGTAAATGAAGGAACTGCATCTCATAGTAGTTGTGTAATTGCAGGAACTGATTGCAGAAAGCAGGAACATCATCATATGAACCATGTTGTTTTTTGTAAAATCCTTGGTTTTCTTGTTTATTTGGCTGTGAATAAACTGGACAACATAAAGTCTATGAGTTTAATGTTAAAATCTTAACTATGATTGTATTTTCTATTTTAATTCCTTTTTTATAGGAACAAGGGTATGAAATGCACTGTGATGGGCTACAACACTTAGTGCAGATGAGTAAGGTTATGAGCTGATATCTATAATGAAAGGATTGATTCCCTTAGCTTTCATTTGTCTAGTGTGTGTATCTGGCCAAGTCACTTCACCAGCCAGTGTACTTCTGGGCTGCGCCTTAAATTGGATACTTGTGTCCAGTAGACTGTTCCAAGTTATTAGCAAATGCATTATACATTTGTCTTTTGAATTTCTGCAACCTTAAGATAGCTGCTAATTAGTGCTTTATTATATGATATTTGACTATGAATTCCAGCACATCTGTTGTACTTTAATCGACTGCTAGATTCATTTTTCAGTTTCAAAGATAGAAAAAATTACTCTTGCTTGTATTGTTTTTATTATGAGACTGTTTTGTGTTCTTCATCTTTGTTAATTGTTATATGTATACTGACATGTATGAACAGTATTTTGTGGTAATTGGAGAGACATCTAAGCAATGGAAATTGATATAGTGTGTGTGTGTTGGGGGGATCCAGTGCTCTGCCTTGGGTCCCATTTGACCATGACTCATTTATGCTGATATCAGACAGTAATGTTCCGTTAGCAGTGATGTACTTAATATTTGGCCCAGAGGCATGGAAGAAGGCCATCTGTTTATGCTGCTTGTGAGTCAGGATCAGTTTGCAACTAAGGTTTCAGATGACTGAGTGGAGTGTGGGATGCTGTGATGCCAACATTCAGTTTTCAGTAGATGTGAGATACTGTGATTACAGGACCAGTCTGCTGCAGGTTCACACTCTATAAAAAATAGGGATGTTAGTTATAAGTGCCAATGCAATGTGTTGTGCCACCCAGGATGCTAATAAGCAGGCAAATTAAACCATTAGTAACCCAAGTGGCCACCCATGCTAGATGCACCAAATAAAAGAAAGTGATTACACCTACCTACCTACCTATGAACCTATAAGTAAGTAATACAGAAATCACTGCATTAAGTAAAAGTGAACAAAAACGGTATTGTGGATGCATGAATGTTAAAAATCTTAAAAAGAAAAAAAAATAAGAGTTTAGTATAAAGGATTATGATCAGGTATGAGTCATAAGCTATATGAAGAGAAATTCTTAAATCCATTTTAAGAAAATATAAAACAAATAGTTGGCTATGAAACCAATCACAAATTCTTTATAATATATGTATCTTTAGCTATCCTAATATACCACAACTTGAAGAGAACAAAATGTTTTATAGCTTTGTAGGCTTTAACACATGGAATGCTGCCACACAGACATCAGGAAGAAGAAAAGTGGATCTTTTAATGAACAGTTTTAAAAGCTATTTTTTGCCAAACTTTTGCTTTTTTGTGTTATAGTGCAAAGTGTTAAACTGCTTTTCAAGGTATAAACTGCTCTGACGCTGTTCTGTTATAGCTTTTGTTGACTCCCTAGCATAGGGTAAGATTATAGCAGCAATAAAAGATAATCACCAAACATTATGCAGCTTTCCTACATCAAAAAGCTGAGAGTGAAAGCTGGCTCCATCCTGATTTTAGAGTGTGATTTTGGTGTTTCATGTACTGCAGCTGAATTGTTTACAATAATTTCTGTATTGTTTAGCTTATCTGCGATCACTACACATTTTGACCACTAGTCAGATAATTTGGAAGTCTGAATTTTCCCAGTATGTGCATTTTGTCTGTTTTGAAAATGTATTGCAACATTACATGAGAGTTGCATAGTTAACACCCTTGTACTTAAACTACAGGCACAGAAGTATTCAGAACAACACCTTGTACTTAAACTATAGGCACAGAAGCGTTTAGGTCATCATCTGGAATCTTGCTTTACAGAGTAATGGGAATGTCAGGTGTTCAGTATGATGTCATTGTCTTCATTATCTATGTGACACTAACTGGGATACTTTGGAAAGTATGAGTCATTCTTCTGTTGGTAAGAGGTTCAGGCACTCCTTGTTCATTCCAAATAATGCAAATGATTCAGGATATTTTATGGGTTGTAGAATGCTTCCTGAAGTATCACAGACTGCAGGAACCACAAAACCACTTAAAATAGTTGCCCACTTATGCATGTGTGTTGCAGTCACATAGCAAAATTCCATTTAGTATGTACTGAGGAGTTTGCTTTGTGTAAACAGTAGGTTCAATGTGTGTTCATTTAGCAGATTAGCTCTGTGCTCAGGACAACACAACAAAAGTCAAATGTAAAGACTACCTCTTGAGTTTCTTTCCTATGAGTCGAGAATATCAAGGGTTTTATTGTTCATCTGAAACTTATAACAAATACTTATATGTTGAGAGCTCCCAAAATTTGCTCTGTTGTGCTTTTTACATTTATATTTTAGATCAACAAGAGCAAATCAGATCCAGAGATTCCTTCTGCACTTTAAACCATTGAAAACACGTAGGACATCTTGGCTAAATGGCAGAATTGAGTACCAGTAGTGTGTGGGGTTTATGCAAATAGTGAACTAAGTAAGTGCGTGAGTGTATGATATACTGTGGAAATGAGAAGGCACACAATCTGTACAGGGTATCTGTCTCCAAGCATGCAACTGCATTACTGTAATATATGTATCATGTATAACCTGAGGGCAAAGAAATATAGAGCCCTTGGACCCGAACACACAGAAACCATGACTTCTACATTTCACTTCAGTGTCCAGGGATTTCTTTAGCGAATAATTTGCCTGCCACTAAATTGAACAGCCAGTATTCTACACATTTCACTGAATGTCACCTATACAGAATGACATAAATTGGTTTCTGGTAGCATAACTGCTGTGCAGCTCTGTTGCAGTATTTTCTAGAAAGCATGTGTGGAATTTGCAAGGTTTATTTTACTATACTAAACCTATTCAGGGCACACCATGCTTATGAGTCCCACCTACCCATAGTCAGTAATCAAATACAGATTGTAATCATGTGAAATGTTTTTTGTTTTACAGTCTTCTTAATTATTAAGAAAATAAGGCCATTCATTTCATACAAATTTCCAGAAATGCCTTGGGGAGTTCTTGCAGTTTGTAGGTACTTTCGCTAGAAAAAATGATTAGTTTACTGAGAAAGCCTTTCTGCATTCAGAAGTAATAAACTATATGATGTATGTGTATAATGTACACAAAGTAAAACTGGAAATAAATTTATAGATCACATTCAGTAATAGACCAGCATGCTGTTCAGAACAGGTTTCAATGCTTTGAGACTGCTGGCTGCAGAAAAAGTGTCCAGCACCCATGTGTCATTGTAACAGATGTACCCAGTTATCAGAAGATGGGTAGATGCATGGATGATCAGATGGAAAGAACTTCAAAAGTGTTATAATTTAAGGAAAAATAAAGATGATTGTAATAAACAAAAACAGTGAAGCGCAAGACAAACAACAAAAAAAGATAAAAAAATACATTTTTTGTGAAAACTGAATTATCCATATATTGGTTCATAGGTATGTACTAGGCTAATGACTACAAGGGCCTTTTTAACTCTAGCCGTGCATTGCAAATCTCCGACAAGTTTTGGTACCCTTGATAAGTGTAAGTAGGGGCTTAGGAGGTGAAGTTTTACAAGCAGGGGCCTGAGAAATGAACCATTTACAGGCTGCATGTGTCCATTAAAGACACAGGGGCCAAACCAAGGATGGATTTGCTGTTCCCCATTCAGTTGTCCAAGTTGTACTTGAATTTGGTTAGGGAGGAACTCTGCTTTACATGGATGGGGAGCTTATTCCAGAGAAGGGGTAGTTTTTGGGATATGTACCTGTGTCTCCAGCAGGTCCTGTTTATATCACAGGCAAGGTTTAAGTATTTAGAATGGGTGATTCTGGTGATGTTTGTTTTGTGGATAGACAGGAGATCCAGGAGAATGGGGTCTGACAATGTCTTGTGTGTCAAGCATGGATCTCCCCTCAATGTTCTGTAGGAGGCAGAACACAAGGATAGGGCCTTGAGACAATCTGCATAGGACATGTTACTTATGCCCTGTATCCTTTGACTGAGAAACCTCTATGGACTTTCTAATTGTTGGATATGCCTGCTTAGGTACATACCAAAGGAGGCATTGTGCTCAATGATAGGTCTAATGAATGCTGTATAGAGTGGAACAATGACTTCTTTGGACCTAGATGCCATACTTTTGTTTATAAGTTCACAACATAGAATGGATTTCCTTACTGCCGTAGACACATGATGGTCAAAAGCTAGATGATGACTGTCTATGTGTCCCCCCTAGTCCCTGACTATCGGGTCAACTCTTAGGTGTGTGTTGTCAATATGGCAGTTACCAGGCATGGATGACTTCCTGAAGGATACTATTATGCATTTCTTGACATTTAGTTTTAGTCCATGGCTCTGGAACCAGTTGTTTGTCTGTGTGAGCCCTTCTGGGAGATCATTTATGTCAGTGGATGATTCAATGATAGCTCCTAATTTGCAATCATCTGCAAATGTAGTCAGCCAAAGGCCACTGACATTCACCTTGACATCAGAGAAGTAAATGCCAAAAAGGAGTGGTCCCAGGACCGATCCCTGAGGGACTCTGCTTGTGACTGGCCTCTTTGTAGACGTGGACTCCCCAATTCTAACTTTGTGGGTCCTGTCTGTGAGCCATCTAGCTAGTTTGCACCTAACCTTTCAAGTTTGTCAACAATGCCCAATTGGGGGATTGTGTCAAATGGCTTGGCTAGGTCAAGGTAGCCAGTGTGAACCTTTTTGCCCTCATCCATTGCTTTGGTGACCTTCTCAAAGAAGTCCAGCAGGTTGACCTGCCCTTGATGAAACCAAATTGGATTGGATCCAGTGTCTGAAGGTTTCCTATGCTATTATTGATCATTTCCATGATAATTCTTTCCATGGCTTTGCATGTAAGACTAATGAGACTTATGGGTCATGGTCAGACTTTTTTTTAAAGCAGAAAACTAAATGGAACAGTTTGAAAATGTGGCAGTCAGTGATTGTAAGACTATATTAATTTTTTTCTTTTATGCTGATCATCCTATCTTGTTGAGTGCAGATCTTCAGCTCTGTCCCTACAAAACTGTGTGCTTGTATATGCTACATTAATGTCTGCCCCTGCTTTGTCATTTTGCTTGGTGTAATTACTTCTAGTACTGTACTGTATGATTAGCTACTTTGCATGTGGCTGCCTAGTGGTCTCATGTCATCACAGTGCTACTAGTAATCTAATAAGATCTTCCCTATACCTTGGTTGCCCATGTTATTATCCGAGCCATACCCACACCCACTCATTTTCTGATGCTTTACCACAGTTTGGTGACAAATACCATGCCCTTGATTAGCAGCCTTTCTTTCCATTTTTTTAATACCCTAGCTCATTCCCAGAATTTTATGAATATTTTCAAGCAAAAGCTGTTGGTTCTTTCTTTCGTGACATAAAGCTGACATTGTCAAGCATTTGTCTTATTTTAAGGGGGGGGGGGAGGTCTCTTAGATAAGGAGAATAAATTTACTTGAAACTGTTGTGCTACCTTTGTAAACAATAGTCATATTTATGTATTTTTTTGTAAATGTCTTTATACGCACAAAGTTAAGTCTAATAGCGCAATTCCTAAATGTGTACAAGAGTGAATGTATTCCGTCTCGTGCTTAGCTTAGAAACTGCATGCAGACTTTATTTTAACAAAAAGGTTGTTGACAAAGGAACCATGTACATTTCTAATCTTTTGCTGCACTCTTAACTCTTTTTTTCTCAAAAAGCAAAGCTAAAAAAGAGACAACCCCCCCCCCCCAAAACAATGAACAGAGAACTGTGGTAGCAAAAGAAGCTGATTTGTTACGTGAAGAGGAATGCAGACATGGAAGATTTGATGGGCAGTAGATTTTTGTACCCAGAATAATGAACTATATGTTTCATATTCTTTGACTTTTATGAGAAGAATCGGTGATGGAAAAGAATGAAACTGAAGATGTTAGGAGCTAAAATAGCATTGCAGTGTATATGCTTCCAAGTATGACAATACATAGGTACAGGGTCTATGGAGATTCAACTCTCTGAGGAAGCAGACATGAGGACAATGATTTATGATATTTATTTGAATGCAGTAGCTGTAGAGATTTGTTTGTTTGTTAACTGTGTTGGTGAGTCAGTCTTGGGACCCATTTCAGCCTTGACCTGAAGCAGGGACACAAACTGCATAAATATTTCAACCAACATTTAGTTACAAAGCTTAGATTAAGTTAATTAGAATTCAAAAACATGGGATATTGTATGCAAAAAAGTTTAATCACCAAGAGTGATGGGAGTAACATGCTACTGTAATATATTACATTCTTAACTATCTAGTAATATTATGAGTTACTTGTCAATATAGTAACACAGTAATAGTAATATGATACTTTTTTTTAGTAACTAACAACGCAAATCTGCATTACTTTTTGCTTGAATCCAGCTGTGTAGATGGGGAGAGCGTCATCTGCATGAGGCGGCATCTCCTCCTTTAAGGAGGACCACAGTAGTGGCATCTTCTCCTTTAAGGAGGACCATGAGTGCATCTTAGTAAATGTAAACTTGTCATTCCGCATATGTGCGCACAATTTAAAATAGCCATTCCGGCATTTGTGTATATATATATATATATATATATATATATATATATATATATATATATATATATGTTGCAGAATTATTACACAAAACAAGAAGTCTCATGAAATTTACCCAGAATGTGGCAGTTTGAAAGACATCTCTGTACTGGAGTACTGATTAGTTCAAAGCTATCTTCCCAAATAATGTGGTGCCTTCCATGCACAGAACTTTTTATTTTTTCCCCCAGTTGTTTGTGTTTGTGTGCATGCATATGTGTGTGTGTTTATATACAATTTATGCTAAACTTGGTTAACTTCTCCTTTCATTTCATTGACCTTCTTGGTAATGAAGATGCACGATATCTAACCCGAGATCCCCTGGACTGCATTTGATAAGATATTTGAGATGCATCATCCCTGTTGATTGTTCTTTCAAAACAATTCCTCAGAGATTTCAACACTTTACAATTCTAAACTTCCACATGGGAAGACTGCTTAAATATTTTTTGATCAATACAATCAATTACAGTTAAGTGGTTTGTATTACTTCTCTTGCAACCATGCTGTTAAACAGTACTCACTGCCTTTAAATGTGTTATTTTTGGATAATCAGGTCTTACTACAGTTTAAATCTCATTGCCAGTTAGTTATCTAAGGACAAAATCATCCAGGCTATATGTAAGATGAATTAGTTTTCACTGCAAGGTTGTCATTTTAGCAGCTGACATTCATTGAGCCATCCTATTCCCTCTGGTAGCTATCTAAAGTTCTCAGGGGCGGCTCGTGCTATAGGACTGCAGGACTGCAGCCCCCCCTCCCCCCAGCTGTGGAACAAAACAAAATAAAAAATAGAAAGAAAATAAAACAAAATAAAAAAAAAAATTTTTCTTGAGTCCCAGAACTTGCGCATGCATGATTCACATATTGGGAACTCCAGACTGCTTTGTCAGCAGTCCGGATAGGAGGAAAGGCCCCTCCCCAAGAAGACATTGGAGCCTGCTCTCATGGGGAAACTGTTACTGGAGCCTGAGTGGGACTATAGATGGATTTGTGGGGACTGCTCTCTCATCTTCAGAATTGGAGCCTTCTCTCTCGGCACAGGTAAGTAACTGAACCGTGTGTGTGTGAAATGCTCCAAGTGCTATATGGTGGTAGGTAGAGAAAAGGCTTGAACTCTGTATCTTGGGTACCAGGTGGCAAGAGCCTGAATTCCCTACCCACCACCATTTGTAAAACATTTGCAGATTGTTCCCTCATACTTGCTCTGTTCCTCATAAAATCTGTGGTTTCTTTATTTTTGTGTCTGTACAAAGTTAGTAGTGCATTGGTGCAGTGGTAGCATTGTTGCCTGACAGCTGCAGGTTCTCTGGTTTGATTCTTGGCTGGCGTGCCTTCTGTGTTGAGTCTGCATGCCCTCCCTCTGTTTGTGTGGGTTTCCTCTGTGTGCTCTGGTGTCATCCCATCTTACAAAGACATGTGTCTATCTGGAGGGTTTCTTCCTGGGCCTCTGATGAAAATTGGCTTTTGTTCCAAGTCAGACTTTCATGGTTAACAAATGTTAAATAAAAAAGACAAGCATTTGAATTTTAGACTTCATGTTCTTCAGAAAGTACATGGTAACACAAAAGCTTTTAGTCTAGCAATTTTCTAAGTTTATAAGATAGATATTTGAAATCTGTCCCTATTTTTGGGACTGTATTCCTCCATTATTGGCTTCATCCAGGTTTTTGTGCTAAGGTTGAGAGCTATGGTAAGAACTGAATTCATTAAATATGTTTCAGGGCTGTATTCCCCCATTACTGGCTTGGTCTGCGTGTTTTTGCCAAGAGGTTGAGAGCTATGGTGAGAACCGTATTCCCCCATTATTGGCTTTGTTCAGGTGTTTTGTGCTAAGAGGTTGACAGCTATGGTGAGAACTGAATTCACTAAATGGTAACCATTTAAGTTTCAGTCTTCCTCTCTTTCACAAAACAGCTGATTTGGCATAGTGGTATGTTGCTCTAACTGTTTTGCACAGGGTTCTGGGTTCAAGTCTTGGCAGTGAAATATATAGTGGTAACACAGCATTTTATTCTAGCAACTTTCCAACATTACTCAAGCAATATTTAAAATGTATCCCTGGTTTTTGGGCTTTTGTTCCCCCCCTTATAGATTTTGGCTTTTTCCAGATTTCTTGTGCTGCAATGTTCAGAGATACAGCTGAGTGAGTAGATTTTACAAGAAGCTGAGAGCTGCAGGGGAGCAAAAGTTTTGTGCTGCTTATACTGAGTCTGCTTGCATTGTTAATAGCACAACAGGTAGTGTACTTGCTTTTGATGCAGAAGGCTGTGGGTTCTACTCCCACAGTAGATAGATGCATTGCTGATACTGTATTGTGTTGCAAAGGGGGTTGATGCCACACTCCTTTTTGGTGAAGATACCTAGTAACTATGAACCTGTTATCAGTTTGCCATCCATTCTCTATTGCAATATTACTAGCTTATAATTTTTTAGCGTAAAATAGGCAATTTATTCCTCAAGGGAAACAGGCACTTTATTTGTAGATGAAACAATGAAATATAAAGTTGTTTTCTAGAAGCAACATCTTCATTAGTTAAAAATCTCTTTAACGTGGAATTATTTAGATGACTTTTACTTCTTCAGAGATTGTGCATATGTACTGATACTGGTGAACTGTAGAAGTTTGAGTAGACTTTTATGATGAAAATGTTCTGAACTGGGCAGTTTTGTCATTATTGGTGCATGCATTTTGTTTAATTGTTTACTGGAAAAATGTTTAAAACAATAAATTTAAAATGCCCTCTAAAACTGTACTGTACTGTACAAGGAATATAATTTAATACAATCAGGAAGGTGTATAAAAGAGCATGTGTATGTTTCGTGTGCAAGGGGCTTGTGATTTGAAAATAGCCCAAACACAAAGTTAATCTTTATCTGCCACTGGCAAAATGTATTTTCTTTGAATGTGGGTTTCAATGCTGTTTCAATGAATGTGAGTTTCAAGGGCAGAGAAGTTTTAATGTTAAGTTTGTTTTCATTGCGAGACTGCATTGCTTTTTTTAGCAAATATCTGTTAGTGTTTGCAGTGTAAAATGCAAAATAAAACTTTCAAATGAAGTCCAAATATCGCAGACGTAAAGCAGTATGCACATTAGTGTTTAGGATAAATGGGGTGAAATAGCCAAGTAATGGTTTATTGGAATGGCTGCAGAGGGGTGGAGGCTCCATTCAACCATAATTTTGTGAGGGGGGAAGGGTGACAAGCTCAAAGACAGCCTCGGCTGAACTATACCTCTCAACTGTCCAGACTTTTGCAGAATGAATAGATTTTTGCTTCTTATTTTTGGTTTGTTCCTCATAAAATTTGTGGTTTTCTGGGAAATCATTTAGGAATTAAGTCACTAAATAATGACCGACACTGATTTTCAGACTTCATAACCTTCAGAAAAATGCATGCTAAAGCAAGACCTGTTATTCTATCAACTGCCTCAGTTTATACAAGAGCAATTTTTAGTACTGTTTATATGTTCCCCCAATATATTTGGCCTTGTCCAGATTTCCAGCATTAACAGGTTGAGAGGTATGTGCAAATAAATTGCTTTATAGAATTAGGCATATCCAAACAGCTCAACTGTCTCCAATTTTGGCTCAAAATGTTGCTCTTCCCCTAATAATCCCTTTGCAAAATGGCAATTTTGGAAGAAAACATGGAGAGTTTACAATTAATAAATAACTGTAATAATCAGAGTTATAGATTACTTTTATTTCAGAAATGCATGTAGATTCTTTTATTTTGTCAGCTGCTCAAGTTAGCAGTACTAATATTAAAAAAAGTGTCCCTTCTTTGACAGTTTCCCAGCTGTATTGTGTGGCTATTTTATATTTTTGCAACACATTTTTGGTCCATTTTTCATAAAATTGTGTTTTTTTGACAAATTAGTGGCAAATCATTAAAGACTGAAGTTAAAAAATAATGGCAGACATTTCAGTTTCAGATTTCATACCCTTCAGAAAATTCATACTAATGCAAGACCTACTATTCTATTATCTTTCTAAGTTTATAAGAGGAATATTTAAAACTTGTCCTTATTTTTGGGCCTTTGTCCCACTTCTATGTACGGCTTTGTCCAGATTTCTTGCTCTGAGGTTAAGAGGTATGACAAATGTGTTAGGGCCATCACAGTCAGCTAGAGACAGTTTAAATTGGGACATATTTGTTGCACCCCACTTCCCAATGTAGTGAATCTGGATGTGTCCAAGCAAGACATGGAGCAGTTATGCATTGTAAACGTGCACAGTATCCCTCCATCCAAGGTAGACACAAGTACTACAGTGGCTTTTCATCTGTCCTTGATTTTACAGAATGTTCTGGTTTCTGTCATATTTTTATACTGTTCATTTATGCTTACTATTATTCAAAAAATGCCTTTTGCTCTGTGTTTAAGTAGCAATGCTTTAATGACCATCAGGTAAGCTTGTCTGAGATTGTAAGATGCAAGTAAGTTTCAATAAGCATATTGTTAAATAATTGCCAACATTGAAAGCCTTTCTGTTGTTGCCATGCAGAGAATACTTACATAACTAGATAACGTATAAGCCTTGGGTATTGAAATGCATATGACAGTATTTGTAATAAAGGACAGGGTTACATTAAGAAGCTCATTACATTTGTTGGAGACTTTCAGTCATCTTTGCAGGCTTTACCTGCAAACTAAACAGAATGCCAATCTATTGTGTGTGGTCCATAACCTATGCAGTAATCCTTTAAGCAATTTATCTTGAGCTTGTTTCTTGTTCGCTGTTCATTTTTTACTTTGATAATGTTTTTCCAATGAAATAAGTAGATAGTTGTTGCCAGGCAGCAAGTCTTTTTTGGATAAGAAACATTTTTACAAGTGGGGGTATCACAGAGATTGCTACTTTCAGTATGTTACTTGGTACTTTAATAAAGGTGAATATAAATTATAATTAGAACTGCAGTGCAAGGAGAAGTGGTTTGAGTTGAGTGCTGCTTGTTTTTCTTATACTTGATTTTGACTGGCATTCCTGTAATGTATTTAAAAAGTAACTTATTTTTCATTTCTCACAGCCTTTTTGTTTCCATCTAGATATTAAGTAAGCTGTCATGCAGCCAGTACATTGAAAATATTTTTATCTTCTACACTTCAATTGTCTTGATTGGACTTTCATAATGATGGTTTGGCACCCAGGGCAGCATATTTAATTAAAGTTACTGTTTTTGTAGTTTTGAGCATAGCCCCTCCCCTTTCTAGTTGGCCACACCCATTCCCATTGACACCCATCCATTCAGTTGTCTCCTGCAGCCCCCCTTTGATTTGAAGTCAGCAGCCGCCACTGCTTCTGACCACTGAAAAACAAGATACTATGATAAACAATGCAGTTTGGATTTCTAAAAGCATCCATCTTTAGACTTTACAGATTGAAATGAGGTTTTTACAGTAACTGTCCAATGCCAATCAGTCTTTGCAGGCCACTCTCTATGGTGAGTGCTTTTAAATGCAGTGATTTTATCACAGCAGTCCTGAGCATGTTAAAAGCATTAGTACTGCAGTTTAGCTTGGGTTTTGTTTTTGTTTTTATTTTCTACTAATTATGTACTTATCACTTTTAGAAAATACTGCACATTTTAGATTTTTCCCCTGTGTAGGGATAAAAACAACTGTAAATCACATTTTAGATGGCTACTAATATTGTAAAGGGGCATCTATGGGACCACAGTACCTTATATGATTTCAGAACACTAGATTATATGTCTGTCTTTTAAAAGTGTCCACAATCCCTATTTCCTTTACCATGTCTAAAGTCAAACTGAATATAAATAAACTAAATGTTGAAATACTTTCCAGTATGTTGTCATATAATTTATTAATGAAACTTCATTACATTTTCTTCTATAAAGTATTTTTTTCTTACATTCCTACACAAGACTGTTGGCTATCACATGGTCATTTTACTTACTGTCATCAAATGACCCTGTCATTTTTTTAATCTTGAAGCAGAAAGTGAGAGTGAAGATGATCGGTCTTTGTTTGACAGGTGAATGGTCATGCTTTATGTAGGCCTACCCAATGCTTTTTCTGTCAGGGTTTGAATCTGCAGGCACCCAAATGAAGGCTTAAGTAGTTTTATTCTCCACATGTCTCACATCATGAAGAAAATAATTTACCGTCCTTTCCCCACCAGCCTACACAAGAGAAAATTAGAAAAGTATACACAAATGAAGAAGGCAAAGAAAAAGTCAGGTGTTCACTCTAGTCCCTTTGGTTAACATTCAGGACCTAGGAAAAACTTTTAAATCCCTGGTCACTCATGGCACAAACTGATGGATTATGCATGATAATTAAATATTCTGAAAGCTTCACACAGGTGTGTATGGAGGAGGAATTATATGACAAGGAATGTTGTTGGGTGGCAGTTCACTTGGTGAGTCTGTACACATGTTGGGTGTGTGTGAGTGTGCAGATTTAGCCTCATAGTTTTGATTGACCTAATATTTGTGGTTTTCTGGCAAATCATGGAGGACTGAAGTCACTAAATAATGACATATGAGTTTCAGACTTCATATCCTTCAGAAAAATACATGCCAACACAACTCCCATTATTCTAGAAACTTTCTAAGTTTAAGTTTAAAATTTATCCCTGTTTTGGGGCCATTGTATTCTCATTATTTCAGGCTTTCTCCGGATTTTTTGCACTAAGAAGTTGAAGGGTATATATGTACTTCTCGACTGTCCTGTTTTTGCAGAATATTCTGATTTTTGCCTCATATTTTTGGCCTATTACTCAACATTTGTGTTTTTTCTGGCAAATCACCGAGGACTGAAATAACTAAATAATGTCACACATTTGAGTTTCAGACTTCATTTCCTTTAGAAAGTGCATGCTAAGACAAATGTTATCTTAGCAACTTTCTAAATCTATAAGAGCAATATTTAAAATCTGTACCTATTTTTTGGCGTTTGTCCCCCAATAATTTTACATTTTGTTCAGATTCCTTATGATAAGAGGTTGAGCGGTATGAAGCTATGGTATGTAATTCCCTAGTTAGGGAGGAGGGCAGGGTTAGTCAGTTAACTTGATCAGGCTTGACCGGTAACTTGGTTATAGGAGACAAAAGCCTGAATCTTGTACACTGACTACCAGACTGCTGATGGAATTGTGAGCTTCACTGGAGAGATGGAGACAAGAGCCTCAATGCTCAGTCTATACCAACTAGCAGACTGCTGACAGAACTGTAAGTCTGAGTTTTTGTACATTTTCAGGGAATTTTGAGTTTCAGTGCATTTCAAAGGATTATGAGTTTCATTTCATTTCATGGAATTGAGTTTCAAGAGAAGATAAGTTTACTCTTGCTCATACTAAGTCAGCTTTCAATATGCAGCTAACTGTTTTGTTTATCAAATGGTAATCATTGTTTGTGTTGCAGAATTTGAAAGCAGTGTTAGTAGCATAATTGCCTTCCATGTAAAAAGCTGTGGATTCTACTCCCCCACCATGTAGATGAGGTGCTGATATTGCAGTGGCCTTTTGATTGCCGATTATTTGGTGCATTTTAATGGGGTATAACAGTTCTACACTCCTGAATGTGTCCTCCTTTGTGTGAGATGCCTAATAACTATGAACTTGTTGTCAGATTGTCAGTCATTCCTTGTTGCAGTATTACCAACTTACCATTTTTTTAATTTAACATAGGCAATTAATTCTTCAGTGGTAGGAGGTACTGAATTTTAGATGAAACATTGAAATGTAAAGTTGTTTTGCCAGTAGCAACCTCTTCATTAGTTACAGATCTCTTAAATGTGGAATTATTTGAATGACTTTTACTTCTGCAGAGATTGTATTTGAGTGATATTGGTGGATTTTTTGTGACATGTAATATGACAATCTATAAACCATACCTATGAAAAAGTAATTCAACAGTAATGTGTTACTTTAATTAGTAACTAGTAATAGTAATATATTACTTTTTAGAAAAGTAATAATAATATATTACTTTCACTAAAAAATAACTAGTAATAGTAATTTGTTACTTAACTAGCACAACACTGGTCTCTAACAGAAACATAGTTATAAAGAAGGACAGACTGTATTACATGACAATTATACGAGATGAAAACCATTTAAATGTGCTTAAATTGATTTATTCAAAGAGGAAACTTAAAGCTAAGGAAATCAGGCTGCACAAAAAGTAAAAATGCAGTTCCATTATAAACTTGTGGCAGGAAAAAGATTACAGCTGTGAGTAAGATATGATGTAAAAAATGTAGTGAATAAAACTGGGGATGATTTTCAAGTATGGAATGTAAGGTGGAAATGATATAACACTGCATTCTGTGTGTGGAGCCACAATCCTTACTGATCATTGCTGTTCTGTGAGATCACTGGGGCTTTGAATACTAAAGCATGGTAGAAATACATTTTTCAAATTAGTACAAACTGCTTAAGCATTTTTGAAATTATGCAAAATGAGAAAAATATATTATGTAGCTCTGCTTGATATTAAATAAGTGTGGTTCATTCAGCAAACATCTTCATAGGTACAGAAGATGCATAAAATGAAAGCTGGCAGAAGAGGAACAGGAATCTGGAGAAGGAAATACAAAGGAAAAATATATGAAGATTGAGTTTAAGGGACTCTACAGGAATATAAAATTGCAGAAATTGCTAATGGGGCTCATTAAACATTTGTGCTCTCTCTGATACATGCTTTATCCACTTCAGGGTTGCATGAAACGTATATCCTGGCTGGCTTTCAGTGGACACAAGACAGACAACCTAATCTTCAACCAAAAATGTTATTTCTGCAGTGCTCATTGAGCTACAGAGCAATCCCATTGGTCATATCACCCTCATTCTATCAGAAACTGGAAAACTCTTAAGCAAAGCAAAATATAATTTCTGCAGCTCTCATAGGTAGCGTTACTTTTTAATAAGACAATTAGGGAATTTCTGCCACACTGCTAACTTGGGCAGGTAATGTAACTGTCAGTAGCCCTTAACTACAGCTGATTTCATCTGTCTGTCTTTTCAGCCTTGTCCAGCACTTGTACCTGTAACAATACAGCTCAGTCCTTTGTCATGCATTACTTTCAGTAAATTGTTAGACAGTGTGCTCAATGAAACAAGGCTTAAGTGAAACTTTGTGAATTCAGCATTCTGCAACTTTTTTTTCTTGGGACCTCCTGAGCAGTTTTCTGTTGCTGGTTTGAGGTTCAGCTGTGTATAAAAGCACACACATTGGTTTCCTCACATGCCTGTTTGTGCCCACTCCTGCCTCCATTCCCCAGTTGCCCCTGGTGTGCTTACCTTTATATAATCTGCAAACCACTCCCATATATCAAGAAAGTAAATAAAATGCAAACATATTGCACCACTGCTGCATTGTCCTAACAAATCAACACTGCTCCTAAAAGCTTTTTACATAAAACTACAGCAAAGAAAAAAAATACTATAAATAATGACATGACCATTCTTATCAAAATCAATATTTTGTCACAACTAACCATTTCACCTCATTGATTATATTTTTATGGCTAACAAGCTGCCCAAACCCAGTAGGCTTTATCTCCTTCTGCCCTTGTCACAAATCCTTACAACAAAAAAAGAGAAGACCCAGTGATCAGGTATTTGGGAACTCATGTAGACAGTAAGCTGGGCTTTGACCATTATATGTTTACAGTAGTAAGGAAATCACTCTTTGTTGCATACTTATAAGCAAGGGTATAGCATCTGGGGATGCCATTGTTCCACTGAACTCATCTCTCATCCAATCACTGAGTACAGTATGCCCTTCAGTATGTCCTGACTAGACACATCCAATAACTGGTTATTCAACAGTGGTTCCTAGCAAAAATAATACTGGGTGTTAACAACATGTCATAAGTGGAATGTCTCAAAGCACTGTCACTGAACTTAGTATCCTGCAGACTGCTGAGAAGCAATCTATGTATGATGTACAAAGCATCTTCTGAGCCCCTGTGATGGAACTGTTGAAGATCCGCAAAACAAATACCATCAAACTTATCAAATCAATGGACCTAAACATCATGTGCAATATAAATAAGACATGTTGGAGGGAGAGAAATGTGTCTCGGAGACTACCCATTCTCTGGAACAGGCTTCCCATCCATGACAAGCAGAGATCTTCCCTAAACCAGTTCAAGCACAACATGGACCATTGAATGGGGAATCTGAAATTTACCCAGACTCTGGCAACTATGTCTCAAGTAGACAGAGGCAGCCTGTAAATGCTGAAATACCTATGGTCAAGCCTACATATGCCCCTTACAATAACCCCAGGCTATCAAAATGTGTCAAATACATTTGTGAAATAATGGTAGGCTGAAAAAGGACAACTGAGGTTGTTAGCCTAGTAATTACCTATGAACCTCTCTACTTTTACCTCTCTCCCCAATAATCAACAGAATACTCTTAAGATTAAAATACTCTACCTTCAAACAATTAATCAATCAGTTCCTTAAAGTACTTCTAAAGCTCACCCCCACTTTGCCTGAAAATCTTTAATATACACCTTACTATCTGGGGACATCAAAACTAATTCTGACTCAACCTTTTATAATTCTCAGTTCTCACATAAAAATAATTAGAATAGTGACATAAAATATAATGCAATAACATAGCAGATCTCCACAGCTTGATGGAATGCCATTAACCAGATATCCAAGTCATAAGAGAAACCTTACTAAAATCTCATATCATAACATAATAAGACTAGGCAGGATTGCAAAAAAGTAGTGGAATTTGTATACTATTTTCCAACCAACTTAATCTACATCTGTCTTGTTTACCTGTCTCCCCTTCAGCTTAGCTGAAATACATCTCGACCTAGCTTTGATCACACACTCACAACTCCACATAGCTGCTATGTATTTACTTCCACAGCCATTCACAACTAACATCTGTATCCTAGAGGGCATATTATCCTGCATATCTATTAATGCAAAACACAATACAATCATATTATGAGATGTCAAAACTTCCCCACAAGTAACCTACAACATTAACATCTTTGGTTGTTCTCAGTTAAAAACTGACATTGCATGCACAGACAAATGCACCAGAAAAGAAAGCAGTATTCAAAAGATACTTAGAAACTCAACCACCAACATTCCCTCATCAAGAACTCTACCTGACATCAGTGATCACTGTCCCAAATATCGTCTATGGGGTGAACACAGATTTATAAAGCTTATGTCTATACCTTGGTCTGAACCAAAACAATCTTTAGTATGGACATTTTCATTATCCTTATCAAACAAATCAATAGGCTTCATCTGAAAGGTTTCCCTTCAATGATGCCATTAAACAAAGAATTTCATGTTGTCTTGGATGCCAATTAAAATGAAATGGCTAATGGCCAACAAAGAAACAGCATGGAAACAATGGAAAGCCTCACAAATTACACAGATTAAAAAGAGCTACAGTAAACTCAGAAATTAAGTCAAATCTGTTATTGAAACAAGCAATCATGATTCCACAAATTACATTTATACTGATCCAAGATAAAATTAATCAAGCATAAATGAATCCACAAAGTACACCTATACAGATCCAAGATAAAATTAATCAAGCATAAATAAATTAATAAAACCAGGAAGAAAAAATATACCTACTCCAATCCCTAATGATCTGACTTTAATGTGGCTTTCATCATCAATGCTCACTTTATTGACACAGCCACATCCAGGGATAAACAGCATAATAATATTAATCCCATCCTTACTGTGATGGGTCCCTACTCCAAGCCAGCAATCCTCACCACTGACTTCAGTGAGCGATGGTCACTGAGAGCAAATATGGATTCACACAGTATCTTCACATGCACCTCCCTGCACCAAGCACAATTTCTCCTAAGAGCACACAGGGAGCATGCTGCAGACCTGGGGCTGTAATCTCCTCTATCTCTCTAGACCCACACAAAACACCACACTGACCACTATGGAGCTCTGTGTCCCTGTTCCCAGTAGCTGACACACACACTTGGATATTTGAGTTTCACACATGCATATGCACCTGGGAAAAGCTGGCACAGATTTACTAGCTGTGCCCCTTTTTGCCCAGCCTCTGAGGTACTCATGCTGCCACCAATCAGCTACCCTAAGGCTCTTACAAATGGTACCCAATTATACTGTGTAAAATTAATACTAATACAAATGGTATGATCTGACCAAAGCAGCAAGGTTTCAGGAGCAACCACAGTATCACTAAAACAAGCATAAGTACTTTTAAGATGTTTAAAGTATTTTCTAAAGAACCAGCCACAATGAAAGGTAGTAAAATACTTAATGATAAATAATCAAACAGAAAACAGGAGAATACTGAATACAGTAAACAACAGAATTTCAACCACAGAGATATAAAAATAATACAGTTGGATAGTTTCTGACAGATGCAGAAAACACAACTAAACAATTTTCACTAAATGTCCCTAACTGACTAAAGAATTACTGTTCCCTCACTACTTACTAAAGCAAGGCAAGCTGGTGTATGCTGAGTGTCTCACCACAGGAAAAGTCAGATGTCTTTCTTTGTCTGGTTGGATGTATGAGATATATATTCTGTCAGAAATCTTTCCTGTCTAGTTACAAAGTGCTACTGTGAGAGTTCTAAAGAAACCAGATGCTGGTTAGAGGATGACATCATCTCTGGTCACCTGACTGGTACCATACACACACAGAGCTTTGCTAAAATCTGTGGTAGCATCTGAAAGCTATAACGCAATTTCAAACTTTCCACCCATCCAGGTTATCTGATCAACATGCACATTTGATCAGTTACAACAATACAACATAATATACATGCATACATTCTTTCTGTCCAGGAAGACCTACTGTTGGTGCATTTTTAATGCAAGTAACTTTACAAATATATTTTTAACTCAAACATCTGTACAAATCAGTGTGCTAGTCAAATAACATAAAATTCTTTGTAAAACTCTATCTAGCTATGCTGGCATATGTACACACGTACTGCACTACTCTCCCTGGAACAGATGGCACTACCTTATAACATCGCACTTACTAATAATCTTCTTTCAGGTTCTTTTAATCTACAACTTTTGAGTGTAACTCTATAAAACAAACTGAAGAAAGTGAAGCCCACATCCCTTGGGACAGACCTGCTTCTTCCTGCGTAGCTACAATAACTCTATAAAACAAATTGAAGAAAGTGAAGCCCACATCCCTTGGGACAGACCTGCTTCTTCCTGCGTAGCTACAAACAGTCCCTGAAGTGATAGGTTATCCAAGTGCTTTACTAATCAACAGATCCTTACTGAACAAGATGTTCCTAGCCTCTGGAAACAAAAATTCTTCATTATACCAATCCATAGCTTTATAACCCAAAACAGTCTTTCAAACATCAGACCTATAACCACCTTATTACCTCTCTCTAAAATACCTGAAACGTGTATTCATAAACAACCACAACATCACCCTTACTACAAACAACTATCACCCATACAACATGGCTACTTCAGAAGATACAGTACTAATCCTTCCCTACATACATTTCTAAATAATATTTATTAAAACAGAAAATGGTGCTTTGTTTTTGGACTTATAGAAGTTCTCTGATACTGTCTTCCACACAGTCCTTCTCCATTTGGCTGCCATTGATATCATTAGCACCATTATAAACTTATTTAATTGCTATCTAACAACATAAGCAGTCAGATGGTCATAAGCATCCTCCCCATCAGCTTTGGAGTCTCATGAGTATCAATACTTGACTCAGTTCTATTCTCTTTGTTAATATAATGCAAATCTTCATACCTAATGCCTCATTAATCCAAAATGATGATGATTCTACACTATTTTGCTGATCCAGCTACAGTATTTTATACAAAACAACTCTCAAATTATTGAAAGTGATACCAAGGATCATGGCTTCTGTCAAAAAACAAACAAAACTAAGTTACTTGTATTGGACCTAGGATAAAATTTAATCAGCTCTAAGAAAAAACAAACATCATACAGGTCTCCCATATCAATTTTTCTTGGTGTCATCACTGATCAGAAACTATCTTTTGAGAAACATATATTATCTATATAACAAACAAAAAGCTTGGTACCTGACTACCTAGCAAAACAGCACAAGTTGACACTACTCAGGTTACTACTTCTCCCTGCATTGCTGTACGTTCTCCTCCTCCCTTCTACCATTATTATGAATCATATACTTAAACTGGAAACCACTTATAACAAAACTGCCAATATGTAGCTAATGTAGCCAATGTAAAACATCACTGCAGGGCCCTCATAAACATAAATTGGACAGAGATGATTCATTTTATCACATCAGATCAAATCAAAACCACACATAAAATCCTTTGTATGACGAGCAAATGCCCATCACAATACACTCTAGTTAGCAAATGCCCACCAGATGGACATCTGCATTCACAAGCTCAAAACCTCCTACAAATAACATAATCTCACAATCAGTATGGCTACTATCTTCACATTATCTATGTAACTAAACTATGGAACTCCATAAGGTAAAATTTTATCAGATTAAAAAAAACACTTAAAAATCAACTCTGTCTCCTCTTGTACATAAAAGTACACCTTTCCTTGCATTATCTTCTCACTCATCTTCTCTCTTTGGCTTCTTATCTCTACCATTTCTCCTCCTCTCATAGCATGGAAGTGGTCTTATTCAGCCTTATGCTTCTCTCTCTCCTCACTCATTTTCATACAAAACATGTTTTTTTCCTGTCCTCCTAAACATACCATAACTTACGTTAATCACATTTAGCCTTTTTCCACCCATACTGTCTTATGTCAGATGTGTTTCTGGAAATGTCTTCCTCCTGAATCCCACCAAAAATTGACTCTACTCTGTCAGAATATCCTAGTAAACAAATGTAAAATAAAAAAGAGAATAATCAATTTATCTATCTATCCATTCATCCATCAGTCAGTCCTGGGACGCCATCCTACGCACACACACACACACACACATATATATATATATATATATATATATATATACACACACACATATGTGTGTGTTATATATATATATATATATATATATATATATATATATATATATATATATAAATCTTGAGGCTCAACAGTTCATTTAATGGTATGCCTTTGAGATGAGAAAAATGAGTGTATACAGTGAGGCTATCCAAACTCTACACACAAGGCCACTTAGCCAGGAAGCAGACTGGAAAACAAATTGATGTAAGGCAGCAATGCCAACCTCTGCGCCACCTGCCTGACATATGTCTGACATGAAAATACACAGATTGTAACTGAAACATATATGATTAGAAAGAATGCAGGAAGGAATATGAAAGAGAATGACAGTGGGAGAAAGGCAGAAGGTGCTACCATACAAAACAGGAATGAAAATGTTCTTCTTGTAGGAAAAATAAAAATGAGAACAGATGTGAAGCTGTCTGAATTGGAACAAGCATATGCATGAAAGACAGAAAACTAGAAATGACAACATGTAAAAAGAAAAGAACTGTGAATAAAAGCAAATACAGTTTTGATACTTGTAATGACATAAATGGAATTAGAGGATTAAAAAAAAAAAACAGGAATAGTAATGTGCAAGTAAAACTAGTTTAGTTTTTGCCCAATATCATAGAGTGAGATTGCAAGCATGACTGCAATTAATCTCCAAGTCATTTTATGTAATTTTCTTGTTTTCTCATATAGTATTAATGAATTGATCTTAATTACTCACAATAAAACACATGCATTATCTAAATTTTAACCCATTGTTCATAATTACTGTTTGTATATATGTGTATATATATAATTTATTTATAGATAGTTTGAATCTTCTTCCAGTTAGCACCGTCTTGTCAGTTTAAATCCTTGTGACTTAATTTTCATATTTTTTTTTCTCTCCAATTGGGTTAAATATGTTTCCCGGTGACTAACTTTATTTTTTTCTAAATTTGTTAACAATGGTAAGTGGGCTTGCCTATGGAACTTTTCACACATGATCCATGCCTAAGTAAAGGTATTATTTAAGAATTAAAACAATTACAGATATAATAATAAATTATTACAAAGAAAATATTTGTTTTACAAGAGGTTCAAGTAAAAAGGCTGCATTTTGAAAGTGACATAATTTGATTCCTGTATTATTACTTTTGTGAGAGTAGGACTTATAATAACACCACCCCCACCTCACTTTCAAAAAATATAATTAATACTTATAGTTCCGAAATTATTCCACCTCAGCCCATAGACAACAAGACATAGGGCTGGATTCATGAATGCCTACACTGAGTGTATACAATCTGTATTCAAGAACATCCCTACTGCATGTTTGTGCTGTCTGTTCACTCAGAAAGATTAGACTAAGTGTAGACATCATGTATACATTGTGGTCACCTTTATGAATCCCCCTTGATATTTAAGTTTGCAAGAAAATCAGTAGGAAAACTTAAATTAGGAGGAAGAAGTTGGTAGTAATGCTTGTATTGTCTATTCACTCAGTATGGTGCACACTTAGTGTAGGCATTAAGGAATCTGGCCCATTGTTTTGTTTTCTTTCACTTTCATCTAGCCAAGCAATTCCCCAGTGCATTTTTTTCTCTATACATACACCTATCAGAAACACAATTTGGGCTGTCACACTTTGTCGATGCAAAGATGTCCTAATGGAATATCATAGACATACACACATATAGTCATAATATCCCTAACAGACAGACATATCTCTTACATGTGCTACTCATAATCCTTCACAATCCTTCAGACAAACACATAACATATAACTGCATCTCACACACACACACACACACACACACACACACACACACACACACACACACACACACACACACACACACACACACACAACCTTAAAACAAAATATTTCCATATTTCCACTTCTGTACCCTGGTGTAAATCCATTGTCAATTGATATTTTACACTCAGCAGCACTGCCTCTTTCTGTATCTGTATCAATAACAATTTGTACTGTCAGTAGTCACATCTGTTTACAGGTGTATTACCTTTTCATTTGTCAAAAAAACTCTGTTTACTGTTTGTACTGCTATAAGTACTATTTGTGTTTTTATCAAAATTTATACATTGTAAATTTCAAAATGTATGTATTGTGTATATCACTGTGGAGCTTTTCTCCCTGTGCCTCCACTGAAAATGGACACTTTTTGGCCTAGTGGATCTTCCCGGTAAACAAATGAAATAAATAAATAAGTACATAAATAAATATTGACTGTATTACACACACACACACACACACACACACACACACACACACACACACACACACGCATGCATGTGATGTCTTTCACATAAATACCCCCCATAGACTGTTCAGCAATGCATCTGCTACATAAGTACTTTACTGAACTTAAGCATTAAAAAAGAAATAAAAAATAAGAGACAGTAGCTTAAATATGTTTAACTTCCATGTTTATAGGTGCAGTTTTCTGTGTTTCTTGCTTTACATGTTTCCTGTATTTCTTTCTTTCTTTCTTTCTTTCTTTCTTTCTTTCTTTCTTTCTTTCTTTCTTTCTTTCTTTCTTTCATTGTTTATGCTTTGCTGACTGAGTTAGTCTCACTAGACTAGTAGCCTCTTTTCAGGGGAGACCCAAGGAGGTATTTATACTACTAGGGGAAATTTGGCCAGGGTAAAGGAAAACTTCCCGTACACTTTTTGATAGGAGCCATGGGATCTTTTACATCCACCTGAGCTACCACCAACTCAAGCAGATGGGGCCGTGGTTTAACATCTCATATGAAAAATGGCATGGTCAGGAGTGCAGCACACCATATGCTGCTCTACAGTGTCAGTAATCAATCTCCCTGGTTTAGGAATTGAACCCATAGCCTTGTACACAAACAGCAAGCTTTCTGCCTCTTTCACCTCTGACACTGATTTACACAGTTTACTACAGCACTGTGATGTACTCCTCTGTCTTATTGTCATTTTTATAGGTTATTTACTTTCCTTTGCATGCAGTGAGTGAAGAAAATATGACTGGTAACATTTTATCTGTGACATTTGAAGTGAACACAGTGAAACCATGCTACCTAACGTCAACTCTCTCATTAAAGGGTGAGCGTTAACTTTTAGGCTGGCTGTCTAAAAATATTTTCCTTGAGCAGTTTCAGAGCTTGAGGTAAGACATATTGCATATTATCAGTAAGCTGTAATTACGGCTGCAGTCAAGTTCTCTAAAATTATTACCTTACCATTAATTAGCAACACATATTACATGAAACTGAAAACAGAAGGCTGATGCTATTAAATTCGACATGCAGGATGCAGCCCAGATTAAATACCAAAACAGAAGTGAAATCCAATGGGCATAAGTTATCAGTCCAGTAGTTTAGTTTAGGCAATTTACTCTAATGAGAACTGAGTTTATATGTAGAAACTCTTTAGAATTGTTATCTGACTAGATATTTTTAAGAGGTGCATTATTAAAAAGTCATAATCCATGAAATCATTTCCTCATTAAAAACAAAAGAAATTAACGTATTTCAATGTATTTCAAGGAAGATAAAAGACTTGCTGCTGTAACAGGAGTGGAATAAAATCAGACAATCAAGTAGTTTCATATGGAAACCGAAATGAAACTATTTTCTGAGTAGGAAGAAAAACTCCTTTAATCTAAGAGACACAATCAATACATGATAAAGAATCCTTCACTAAGACAAGTTAGTTCCTCAGTATAGCTCTAAAAGTTCATTAAGGCAAAGGGCACAAAACAAAATCAAGACATTGTACAGAGTTCACCACTAATCACCCCTTTTAAGTTGTGGAGTTTCAATATAATCAGTTGGCCAAATCATTTCCTGTTGTATGATTTCCATTTTAAACAGAACGTAGATTTGCTTGCATACTATGATAATTGTGGCATTTTACAATCTCATTAAAGTCAGAAGACTAATTAAGAGACCTACCCTTTTTTGGCCAGATAAATTGTGATTACAGTCTGTGACTCACCTACTACAGAGGAAGGCTAAACTAATCCTTCCTTTCTCTCTCTCTCTCTCCCTCTCTCTGCATTAAACACAGTGTGATTTGTCTTCAGACATTTGGTCACCAGATAATATACGTTATGGAACTTCGTTTTGTTATAAAACCCCATAACTTTATTATGTGAGTAAGAGTCAGCCAGTTGGTGTCTGCATACCTGTTATATGATATGGTAAAATGTCTGTTTTGTCCAGAATGGTAGTGCTGAATACTTTAGACAAGTTCAACTTTTTTTAAGAAAACTGAATTTTTAGCACATATTAGTTTCTAAGCCAATTATTGCCATGTAGATTTTGAGCACAAAAAACACAAATCTTTATAAATTAATAAACTGAATAAAAATAATAGCATAAATATGTTCCTGTTTGCTTCCTCACACACACACACACACACACACACACACACACACACACACACACACACTGCTATATTACTATTCATAGCTTGCCATTTCATCACAAAAACTGGCAAAACTCCATGGCATGCATCAAATAATGAAAATATCTGCTGCCATTTGGTATATTTCTGCATTAGGAATAAATGTGAAGAATGACATAGTTCTTTCAGCTCTGGAGGAAGTGTGTGTCACTGCCTGCAATTTTCCTGATACTCAGCCTACTATCCCTAAAAATGCACATAAAATATGTCTTTTAAACATGACATAGCAGCTATAGCTTTAATTAATCCAAGCTGCTGCTGCCACACATTTTAACTCTAATCCTTCCCCTTTTGACAGATGTTAAAACAATTTTTAAGTTTGTGGAAAATTGCTTCTGCACCTTTAATGTTTATAATTTTGAGTTGTCAGGCTCATATGCTAAAGTTTATTGTGACTTTAAAAATATGATGAATGTTTTATCTGCATTTCCTCCCAGTGAGGAAAGATCTGCTTTTGTCGTTTGGTTTCTTTTATTTTTCAGGTCACTAGTTATGTAAAGTGCATTTATGACTGTAGCCTCCAGTGAGGCTATCACTGGTACTGTGTTGAGGAGGTTTGCCTGGCTTCATTCTTAGAACATCCTAGAGGATCAGGAAACCAGCTCTTTTTTATTGTGAAGCAGCAACTTCAAGTGATTATAATATACCACTGCATGGGAGGTATGATAGTTTTGACCACAAAGAAACAATATTTTGGAGTGCTCAGGCAACACACTTTTATCTGAGTAATTGTCAATAAATATTTTGTTATATCTCAAAGATCATTATGCGTAATTCTTAGATAGTAGAAGTTATTCACATGCTTACCTCTCAACCTTGAAGAACAAGAAATCTGGACAAAGCCATAAATAAAAGTGGGACAGAGGCCCAAAAATAGGGACAATTTTCAAATATTGCTCTTACAAACTTAGAAAGCTGATGGAGTAACTGGTTTTGCATTAGCATGAATTTCTGTCTGTCATTATTTTCTAAATTCAATCTTTAATGATTTGTCACTAATTTGCCAGAAAATCACAATTTTATGAAGAACAGAACAAAAATATACGACAAAAATCTGGACATTATGCAAAAATCTGTACAGCTGAGAGGTAGGCTCACATGGTTTGTTTTCTTTTATATAAATGTATATTTGCCTATGTCTTAAGTGATAATTCAATAAAGTAGGAAGGTAATTTGTATCAGATGTAGGTTAGAGAGTCTGCTGTGGCCAAGCTGGGTTCCTCAAACCACTATCCTTTTTCCCTAGTTCCCTTTGTGTGGCAAATACAGCCACTATGCACTAGGGGGTAGCAATGTCCTCTGCAGCTATTGGGGTCCCCTTAGTGGGCAAGGGAGAACCACTTTTTTGGTGTTACAAGAAGGGACAGGGTAAGGGACCATCCCTGAGGAAGCTATTGCTGCCATTAAAATCTGTCTGTCTTAAATTTCTTATCAGAAAGAAACAGAAAACTAAAGTTATAGCTTCTCCTGCTCCAGTTTCAATGGACAGGAGTAGTTTACTAAGTCCAGCTCAGAGTCTTGTACAGGCTATTGCTCTTTCTTATCAGCTGGTTTCTAGTAAAAGAAAAAGTGATTGTTTTTTTTCCTGAAGAGATTCAAGAAATTAAATCCAGAGAGGAATGTGATGGAACAGATACAGTTTTTCCCTCAGAATTCTGATTCAGACTCAGTCGCGAGTACGTTACCAAAATCTCCATATCAATGATTTTCTTTCTCTGTGACTTTTCCAAAATGTCTACGTGTATTCAGTGGAAGAACACTGAGGTTTCTCATTCCCCCAGAAAATGCTATCAGCTGTTATAAAATTAATTTCCAGAATCTTCACCCATTTTCATAGTTCTGTCTGCTCTGTATGCTCTTTATGAACATAAACAGGAGATCATAATTTATTAGCACTTTTTTTTCAACTAGCTAGTGCTGACAACAAGAATTCCCTTGCCAAACATTCCATGCTGTGTGCTGGTTTCAAACACTTTATGCTCTCAGTGATTGAGCAAGTGAGGGCTTCTCCACTCTCAGCTGACTGGAAAAACAAACTTTCAAATGGGGAATTATTTTGGCAACTTGAACTAGATCCCACTAACACACCCAGTATTAATGAAAATGTATCTATCACCAGTATATCCAGTATTAATGAAAATGTATCTATCACCAGTGAAGATCCGCGGTGGTACAGCAGTAGCGTTGTTGCCTCACAGCAAGAGGTTCTCCTGTTCTATTCTCGGCTGGAGCGCCTTCTGTGTGGAGTCTGCATGTCCTCCCTGCGGTCGAGTGGCTCCAAAAGACATGCGTGAATGGGCATGCCTTCGCTGAAGGTTGGGCATCGGGCTGGCAACTCGGCATCATAAAAATCTACTGCCAATCATTAGCGGACCTGAGTTCAGCTGTGGCCACCCCTAACCGGGAAAAGCCTAAAAGACAAACAGCATCTATCACCAGTGAGTTGAAAAGACATGCTAATAAATTATGATCTTTTGTTTTTGTTCATATTTTTTATAAATCAGAGGATTATATATATTATATTACTGGAGTGTGATGTGAAACAGTGTTACAAATATATATATGTGCATTGTTATGAAAGAAAATGAGCCTGCACTAAAGACTATCCATATATAGGTAGTGATATTGACATCTAACAAGTGACCTCATGAGTCTATGAATATCACTGGATAAGTGGCTGCTCCATAGAGTTAATGCAGTCTAGATAAAGCTTTATTTGATTTACATACTGAAGGGTTAATTTAAAGTGATTGCAGAATCCTAATGTCTGGTAATCCCAAAACAAGTTATATAATCATTTCCACACTATAGCTGTATATTTTTATTTGTATTTTACTGCTGCAATCTATTTATCTTTTAGAAGTCCAGGTATGAAGCCTTCGGCACATCTCCTCAGTCATCCTTGCTTAATTCCACCTTTTTAGAAATGTTCAACATTTCAGCTAGTTGGCCAAAATATGCCCTGTTGAGGTAATACTGAGGTTAAAAATAATGATTTCAGTTTGAAATTCTAATACAAACATAATACAAATAATTACACAGAAGTGGAGATTACATGAGGTCACCAAGAAACCTTTTTTTTTCTGGGTTCTGTATGGCTGCTTATATTCCTTTTAATCTATCTTGCTAAGAATCATCTTCACTATTTGTGTACAATTTCTACAGTTACATTATACTGCTTTCTCTATGAGTTCACTGTTAGAGAAGACAGAATAAAATCTGCCACAATGATTGTCTTTTTTTTGTACTTTCAAGCCAGGCAGATGTTTCTGATGCCTAAACAGAGTTTGCATCTGGGGTCATTGTATGGGAGCTAATCCAGAAAAGAATACATCTTTATTGCCAGTATAATGACCTTTAAGAAAGACTTTAACTGCTTAGATGAAGTATTTGTAAAGAGAACAGCCAAGGATCCAAATGTCAATTAGCACACTTTATTAAAATAAAATACACAAATAAGAACATGCAAAGCTTTGAAGCTCAAAGGCCACTTTCTCAATGCTCATAAATTCTATGCATTATACACACAATTTAAATACTTTCAAAAATATCCTGCCAGCCTATCACCTGAGTCAGTGTCATAATTTTAAGCAATTATAAAATACTAGAAACTTAAAATAAACTCACAAAAAAGGATAGAAAAGTGCAAACACATTACACATAATGTAAGTACCACAGACAGAGTCTATACATGGTAATATCTATCTTTTAATACAGGTTTTATGCTACACATTGTATTAATTCCAGGGGGTATATCAGCCCTGAAATAATTAATTCACCTATACTCCACCAATTCTGTCCTATTTACTATATCCCCACCTCTGTCTTTTATACTAACAATTTATAAAATCTAAATTTAAAAGTATGCTCATCCCCTAATTGCTAAATACGTTTAAATAAGGCATCATTATCTATCTTCCTGTGTATCTCAGACAAATGAGATGATATCCTGTTTTTAAGCTTTTGGTTAGTCTTCCCTATATAGAAACTTGAGCATTTTATAGAGTCAGCTAAGTATACCACATTTTTAGAGTTGCGTGTAGCAAATACCCTAAAGTAAAAATTAATTTGTGATACAGGATGAATAAAACTTTTATCTGTATTTAAGAACTTACAAAAGTTACAGTTAAAACATGGGGTAATACACTTGTATCTGGACATATTTTTTTTCTCTTCCTGTATCTTTATAACATAACATTTTTAAGATTGCATTCTTTTTTATATACAAAAAAAAAACGGTCTCTCGCTCAAAATGTTATTAAGATCACTATCTGAAGTGAGAATCGCCCAGTTCCTTTCCACTATGACTCTAATGCTAGATGTGTGTCTGTTATATTTAGTTAAATAACCCACAGTCCGTTCCTTATTTTTCATATCCGCATTTCCTTTCACAATTGTACTCATTCCCAAGCAAATAAGGCTAACCAGATGTAGAACACAAAGACGTTACTGTTTTCTTGTTATCTTCTAAATTTTTTAAATCATAGCCTCTATGTACAAAATCTTTAGCCATCTCCTCCATTTAATAAAGTCTTTATCAGACGTAGAAACTACTGGCTTTTAAAAATTGGCATTTGACCACACCTTTATGAATATATCTAGGATACATACTATTTGCATATACATATCTCATGGTCTGCAAATTTTTCCTATGGATAGTTGTATGCAACTGTTTTTCTGTAAATAAAAGCATTATAGCCACAAAATCGATCTTATTATGGGCATGTTTAAAATCAAATTTAAGAAGTTCAGTAGTTTGACTAAGATATTCAAAAAAAATCATACAATTCTTCTATAGAATGTAGGAAAAACACATCATCCACAAACTGCTTATAGAAGATATGCTATTATTCTGAATAAGCCATTTAATATATCCTCATTGTACACATAAAGTTCTTCCCACCGGGTTAAAACTAAATTAGCGTAACTATTAGCTACTGAGGTTCCCATAGCTACCCCTTGTATTTGGTGATAATGCTCATTATTAAATAAGAAAACGTTATTTTCTAATATAGCTTCTAACATCCTACAAATAAGTTCTATTTTGTGGATGAAAACCCACTGTATTTACATACAAAAATCTCTAATAAATTCCATACCAATTTCATTAGGGATAACTTTAAACAGTGACTTAATATCCCATGTTGCCATAACTAAATTATTAAGTATAGCATTTTCTAGAAGGCAGTGTAGATCATGCAACATATGGTTGGAATTTTTAATAAAACTTTTACTATGACTCAGCAATGGATGTAAGATATAAATATTTAGATATAACTGTAGTGACCCCCTGAGAGTCAGAGACAATCTCTTTCATTGGGTGCTGGGTAACATTTTTAGGTATTTTTGATAGGCCATAAATAAAGGGACAAATAGGATGGGCAACATATAAATAATTATATACTTCAAGTGTAATCGACATCTCCATTAACAGTTCGAATAAAAAACTTTTAACTTTGTACACAATACTATTATATGTTAATTTTCTTAAAAGTCTTGTCATCCAATAACAAGTCATACATCAAAGCATTATAATGTTCAGCATTCATAATTATGACTTCACCACCCTTATCAGCCTGTTTCACTATAACATCCTCTCTTGAATTTAATTTCACCAAAGGATTTCTCTCATAATCTCTAAAATTGTAGTATTTATGATCCTTCTTAAAATTTGTATTAAAAAACAGGTCACAAATATCATTCTCACACATCTTTAAAAAGGCTTGACACTTGGTGAGCTGTGAGGAATAAAAGTGCTTGAATATTTTAACCTACTTTCGTCTATAACCAAACTATCCTTATATACAAGTTTCAGATCAAGCTTATGGGCAAACAGTCTCAATTCAGTAATGGTATCCTTCAAATTACCCTTAACAGAAGGAATAAATGATAAACCCTTATTAAAAATGCTCAATTCTGCATCACTAAATTCAACACTAGATACATTTAACACAGTATGTCCTTTTTCAGCTGCAGGTGATCAGTCCTACCTAGGGTTGTATTACAGATCCCATCTGATGCTATGTAGCCTTTTTGCTGCTCTCTTCTTGGTTCGGAGTC
Organism: Protopterus annectens; assembly: GCF_019279795.1. Taxonomy (NCBI): domain Eukaryota; kingdom Metazoa; phylum Chordata; order Ceratodontiformes; family Protopteridae; genus Protopterus; species Protopterus annectens. Next base: position 674,862,782 of record NC_056748.1, on the reverse strand, counting down.
CTTCCCCTACTTAGTGCTCTTGGAGACTATTGTACTTGTAATCGGAACCTTAGTAAAAGCTTCCCTGTCTCTAAAAACACTTTCACTAGAAGATTCCACTTCCTCGTTGCATCTAGGGTCATTGTATGGGAGCTAATCCAGAAAAGACGACATCCTTGTTGCCAAGTATAATGATGGTCTTTAAGAAAGATTTTAACTGCTTAGATGAAATATTTGAAAGAAAATACCTTTTTTCCATAGGTGAGTTAGTAGTAACGCTGTCACTGGTATCACTATGGAACTTTGTCAGAAGACAATTGTTTTCACAAAAGAGTAATAGTTATTAAAGCAGCTGCAAAGCATAATGATCATTCCTCACAAAGGTTAGGTGCCAGTCCTATATGTTATTGATAGTAATACTAACAAACCACAGGGCTGAGTCATAAGATGAAGGGATCCCACAGCAGTAAATGGGGCTGCCAGAAAAGTCTGCAAAGCTTGATAACATAATTTTTCTGACTAGGATGAGGCAGCAGCATTAAACCAGGACAGCACCACACGCAAAGTTGCACAAACTGAAATTGCAGTGTTGAACCAAATTTTCAAATGCACAAGATGGAAGATAAAGCTTGTTACAGACTTGGTATAAGAAATGGTAATTTGGAGAATTTGAGACAACTTATGACTCACTGGCTTGTCTGAAGAGATGGGATAAGGAAATTTCGCTACCATTCTTGAAGCACATTTGCAACAAGTACTTAATTTATATCCAGCCATTCTTGCTGTTATAAAAAGGGCCCACTGACTTCTGTGACTTCTAAGTCTTAAAGATTTCCCATCAGGCTAGATATTTTATTTTTTTATTTTTTATTTTTTTGATTATGTGGATGGATACGGAGTTGATTTTACTGCAGGAGAAAGAATAACAACCATTTCTCCTCTGTGGTCACCAGGTTAGCCTTTTCCTAAGACTTTAACCCAGAGAACCAGACAGAAAAGAAAGGCCTTTGCTAATATGCAAAGTTTATGTTAGTAGAACATTTTGCCCGTGGCCTTCAGATATCAGTCTAGTCTTTGCATAAGAAACTGGGGAAAAGCCTATTCTTTTAAGAGACCAGAAAGTTTTACAGTTCTGCAGAAACATCTTCTCACATGTCTTTACTGTTTAGGGTGTGCAAAGTTGGAGGTCCAAGGAAGTTTGAAGTAGCAACCAAATCTTGAGAGAATTTAAAGGAGAGGAAGAAGAGAGACAAGCCAAGGATAGTGTATATCCAAGTTAGATGCCTGGCCAAGGAAGTCCTATTCCAGGGCTTTATTTCCAGATACTAGTAGAAGCAAGAACATGTTGGCTTTGTTGAAGGATATTTGAACATAACTGAGTCATAGGCAATTTGCTGCTGCAGCACCTAAACCTTCTTCCTCTCCCTCTCCGCTAGTGAGAGATACTGAAAACTACAGAGGCAGATCAAAGGGCAAGAAATGACTGAAATGCAATAAGACATGTAAAGGAAAGGAAACATAACTGAAGATTTATTACCGTTTCTTGCTATGAGTCATTTGCAGTCATCTCCTACCTTGATGTAGATTTTCCGAAGGAGCTTGAAGAGGAATGAGTATTTTAAGTTTTTCTCATGTAGTAAGACTGACAGTGGTCAACCTGTTCTGCCTTACCTGCTGGTATCTGTTGATACTTAGGAAATGGAAACAAGACTCTATGTATAATGTTTAAAAATGGTCTGCAGTGTGATGCTTTCCTTCAAATTATTTAGTTATTTTGGGGGTACATTAGCCATCAAGAGCATTATATTGCCTTTTAGGAAAATGGCTGTCAAGGCTAATTACTCCATGAATAAGACACAGCAGATTGTTGATCTGGTAGTCAGGGACCCGTGAACATATGTAAATTGTTTATCTGGCCTTTAACCAACAGGTGGCCAATGCAGAATGAAAATCATTCTGTTGACCAACTTGTAAGTAAGGGCATTGCATCTAGGTCCAGGAAAGTCATAGTGCCACTTTTTATCTGCCCTTATCAGACCCATCATTGAGTATAATGCCCCCTTCAGCATGTACCTGACCAAGAATATGTAACTGTTGGAATTTCCACTGAAGTTCCCTTCCAGGAGAATCCAGGATATAAATATCTTATCCTGTATGGGTTTACTTAAAGGCCTACCTCTATACTTGGTGGTCTGTAAGTTACTTAGAAGTGATTTGTGCCAGGAAAGCAAGGCATCCTTGTATCCAGAACTAATGGACCTTTTGAACATCTGCAAAATGAACAACATCAGAACCGCTAGATCTAAGGGTTTAAATTTTGCTTGTAACATAAGTAGGACAAGTTGGTGAGACATACGTGTGTTTCACAGGATCCCCATACTACGGAACAAGCTTCACATCCATATAAAGCAGAGCCCATCCCTAACCCTATTTAAGTATAACATTGACCAAAAAATGTGAAATTGGAAATTTATCCTGGGTCTAGCCCCTATGTCTCAGAGAGATGCAGGCAGTAACTGTGTACAAACTAACATACCCCTCCCCCCTGCATAACCTTTAGAATCTTCATTACTAGCAATACCCATGATACATAGGGACACAATCGGGTTGTATTGCACGGCTAGGCTTATAAATGCCGTGGTGGTCATTAGCATAGTATATACCTCTGAGCCTATAGTAAGAGAACATATGAATGATTTTGTTTCAATTAATTTGTGTGAGCTTTTCCTCTGCAGCTAAGATGCAAGCTGTTAATTTTTGGTTTAAAACAATAAAAACAGATGCATGCTTTAAAAATTTTAAACATTGTAGATTGTTTAACTATTTTTGTCTTATTGTTATATGTCATTTGTTATGCAATCTTGAATGTAAAGAGTAGAGGTGGTGTGGCCTTACTTAGAAGATGGAACCTGGGAATGGCACCACTACATACAGGAAGGTGGAAGAGAGAAATACTTGTGGGTTAAGTACAAGAAACAATTGATCATATAACAGCACATTGAATCTGTGGCCCCAATACAGATGCATAAATGTTTCTACAGGAGTTATCTTCCTTGATTAATAGGAATAGTTAGATGTCTTAAGTGCATATGGCGGGTGACTTTAACCTAGTACTTGATTCCACAATACGTAGAACGCCACTGCATTCTGAAAAAAACATATTGAGGCACAGTATGTCAATAGAAAGTATATGGAAACAGTGCAGCTTATTGATGTGTGGTGTTTCATTTATCAGTGTGTCGAAATAAATACATTTGTATTCCTGTTCCATTTAAGGGGCAGGCAAAATTGATTTTCGGATGGTTGGAAAAGAGTTTGTCACTGGTGGAATGCAGCAGGACAGTTCAGTCTCCTCTAATGGATCTTTGCTGCAGTGTACCTGTAACCCTACCTAATTAGGAACATTGGACATTGCAAGACTCTGGCTAGGGGACCGTAAAGCTGAAAATTAAAGTCATATGTACAGTTTGGATGCTAAGGTACAGTCTTTAGAAAGGGAGATGAAATGTAACCATTTTTTTTTTGTAAAAACAAGTGTTGAAAGACAAAAAGAAGTGCTTCAGATGTATAGAGGATTGCATAAGAAACTGAACCTACTTAGACAAGAAAATGCTCCATTTTATTGGTTTCTCATTTTCTTACATCAAAATAAGGCCAGGTAGACATGGACATAAGGATATAAACTAAATTGTTTTGGAGTTCAGGGCTTGACAACAGAGAATGCAAGTCAAGATGTGATGAGTGAAGAATATGAAGTCAAGGGAGATGATAACTGCAAAGATGATAAATTAGATGCTTAAGTGCTATCAATAATTATAGCTTCTGTCCAATGGGTTCACCAGGAGGGATTTCCTTAGGAAAGTGGTATTGCCAAGTGTCATGGGTATGTAGCAAAAAGCTCTAAACAAGATAATATCAATGACTAAAATCCAGATGGTTCTGATGGACACCCCCTAATGGGAAAAAAAAGGCGTTGAATGATTTAATGTTGAATATTTTAAAGCTCTTGTCAATATTTCCATTATCCATTTCGTCACCATTTTTTGTAATTTCCAAGGTAGCAGCTGCCTCAGCCTGTCTTCATATACCTCCAAAGTAGTATTGCCTAAACCATGAAAAGACCATTCTGATGTTTTGAATTGTACATTCATGCCTTTGATAAATGTAGATTTCAACTGGCTGTGACTGATCTTACTCATGTTGATTCATTATACACAAGTTGGATTTGGGGAAGGGTAGATCAAGTTGTGAAGTCCATGTGTTCTAACAAGGATTTGCGGTGGCTATAACAAAGAATAGTCTCCTCAGTGACAATGAAAAAAGGGTACTGGACCATTTCTGGAAGAAAATCTATTTGCCCACCACCATGGTCTTCCAGAATCTGAATTGTCAAACTTCTTAAAGTTCTAGGGCATTCTCCTGCTCCTGGAAAATACTCAGGACATATAGGAAGAGGCCCAGAGAGATAAACTGCTAGACGTTTGCATCCTCACCTCCCAGGATAGCAAGTACCCATATAATTTGTGGATAGGATGCAGTGGATGCATAATGCAGGGCAGCAGCAGTGAGGTCCACTATTAGGCGACGTGCCTGGATGAGGTACCGGCCTTGCCAGAGCACGTAAAACAGAGTTTGTCAATACTGCATTAGAAAAGGAGGTGCTTTATGAACCCCAAAGCAAAACCAGTGTTAAAGAAACCGGAGGAAAATGGTAATACAATACACTATGTGAGGCAGTGGTCTCACTACAAAATGGTAATACAATACACTATGTGAGGCAGTGGTCTCACTACAAAATGGTAATACAATACACTATGTGAGGCAGTGGTCTCACTACAAAATGGTAATACAATACACTATGTGAGGCAGTGGTCTGACTACAAAATGGTAATACAATACACTGTGTGAGGTAGTGGTCTCACTACAAAATGGTAATACAATATACTGTGTGAGGCAATGGTCTCACTACAAAATGGTAATACAATACACTGTGTGAGGTAGTGGTCTCACTACAAAATGGTAATACAATACACTGTGTGATGCAGTGGTCTCACTACAAAATGGCAATACAATACACTGTGTGAGGCAGTGGCCTCACTACAAAATGGTAATACAATACACTGTGTGAGGCAGTGGCCTCACTACAAAATGGTAATACAATACACTATGTGAGGCAGTGGCCTCACTACAAAATGGTAATACAATACACTATGTGAGGCAGTGGTCTCACTACAAAATTGTAATGCAATACACTATGTGAGGCAGTGGTCTCGCTACAAAATGGTAATACAATACACTGTGTGAGGCAGTGGTCTCACTACAAAATGGTAATACAATACACTATGTGAGGCAGTGGCCTCACTACAAAATGGTAATACAATACACTATGTGAGGCAGTGGTCTCACTACAAAATGGTAATACAATACACTATGTGAGGCAAAATGGTAATACAATACACTATGTGAGGCAGAGGTTTCACTACAAAATGGTAATACAATCACTATGTGAGGCAGTGGTTGCACTTCAAAATGGTAATATAATACACTATGTGAGGCAGTGGTTTCACTACACAATAGTAATACAATACACTATGTGAGGCAGTGGTTTCACTACAAAATGGTAATACAATACACTATGTGAGGCAGTGCTTTCACTACACAGAAAATGCCATAGTAAGAGATAGCCCTCCCACTAAAGTCAAGAATAAAGGAAGTAGCTAAACAGTAAGAAAGGTATTTTGAGAGAAAATTGTATGCTGATGAAATTGAAAGCATGGGTACATTCAAGAATAATATGTGAAAATGAAAGCAGGTACATCTCAACAGTGCTTTTCCCTACCCCATCCCCTTACACACACTCTCTCGATGTCCACTTCAAATGTCCATTCATTGAAAGTCACATTCACTACTCATTCGCAAGTAAAAACAGGAGGGATAATGTCTGTAATATAGAGGGACAAAATCACTTGAGACCTAAGAATCTTTAAGAAAAAAATTATAGAGTACACTTTTAAAAAAGGCCAAGGTTCTTTTGTATTCCCCAAGTACCCAAAACAATTCTAATCATAATGCTAGGCTTCTTGAAGCAGGACCTACGGCAGTAGCATAGTAAGGTTGGGATGAAGGGCAGTTATCCTGGGTGCAAAGTATTATAAGGTGTGTTTGAGATTTTCTGTCCTGTCCTTTCTGTGTGCCAAAGTCCCAGTACAGAAAGGAACGTTTGTGTTTTTTTCCCTCCTCTTCAATTAAGGAGCTGAGGGGGCATGTAGTATCTGTAGGAAGGTGACTGGTACAAAAATACAAGTTGACTTTCTCCAGTATGCCACTGCCAAAATTGCTTCAGTTGAGGTGCTGACTGTGGTTGTGGATTGGCTGCTGTAGACACAGATGTATTAATCAGCTTTGTATAGTATGCCGAATTCCTTTCTTCTCTCTTTTTTTTTATGTTTTTTTACTTTTCATTGCTTTTTGATTTTCACTTGAGGAGCTGGTGGAGGGGTCGTCTTTTTTGCTCTTCACTTTGAAGAGCTAAAGGGGTGGGCAGGTACATTTGGGAATGACATCACAAGCATCATAAGCAAGCTACAGCCCTTGCATAATGAGTGTAAACCAGTGCACAGAAATTTTCTCAAGACTGTTTCTAGTCCCAAGAAAAGATGTACCATGGAGGCTAGTCTTAGAATGTTCACAGTTAATAAAGTTCCTAAAAGCGCCAGTATTCAGACTGGTAACCCTGTAGGCCATTCCACTTCTTCTCTTTCCTGAAGCCTTAAATAGTTATCCTACATGTGAAAAATGCCTATCTTGACATACCCATGGACCATAGCCAAACCAGTCAGGCAGTATCTGAGCCTTAAAGCAAGGGGTGTTCCACTACTTATTTACTTCCGTCTTATTTGGTTTATCTACTATAGCAAGGGAGTTGACAAAGTACCTGGCTTCAGTATTTGCCTCCTTTAGATCAAAGGTAATTCACATTTACCCCTGCTTGGTTGGCTGCTTTGTTCAGACTCCGATGCTAGAGGACATGCTGACTTCTACATTATGCAGAAGTCCGTCCTTTTTTGATATGCAAAAATCCCAACCCAGTTAATACCCACCAGTGAAGTACTGTTTGTGGAAGCACTTTTGGGCACTAAACCAAGGGCATTTCTTTCCCAGAAAGGGTGCAATTCCTTATCTCATATTTAACCACCAAAATCAGATGACTGGCAGGGAGTTCCTTAGACCACTGATTATACCTCTCAACTGTACAGATTTTCGCAGAATATCCAGATTTCTGCGTCATATTTTTGGTGTGTTCCTCCTAAAATCTCTACTTTTCTGGCAAATAGCTGCGGATTAAAGTCATTATATAATGACAAACATTTGAGGTTAAGACTCCACATCCTTAGAAAACTCATGCTAATGCAAAACATATACTATCAACTTTCTAAGTTTGTAAGAGCAATATTTAAAATCTGTCCCTATTTATCCCTCATCAGTTTAGGCTTTGTCCAGATTTTTTGCTCTAAGAGATTGAGAGGTATGACATGGTCTCCTCAGTCCTGATAGCCCTCCTAGTTAGACTCCACTGGAGAAAACTGCAGCAGTACCTAAGGAACAAATGATGTCCTTCAAGGATGCATCTGCAGTCATCACATATGGGTTGTCCTGCCTCAGGCAGCCCTTCGGTCGGCCGGATTCCAAAGTCTGGGTCCGGCGTCGGCTGATGTCGCTTTTTCCCCGACGTCACAATGCCTGGGGTATAAAAGCGTCAGCCGACGCCATCTTCCTCAGTCTTTCTTGCCACGTGGTGCCCGAAGCAGAAGCAGTTCGCAAGTGCCGGTCGGCCAGCACCTGTAATTTCGCTATCCGAAGACTTCAAAAGCTAAGTACCCCGTTGGGGACTCTTTCTTGCCTCAGCCGATGTCAGAAAAAGTTAATAATTGTTTAACTTGTGGGAAACAAATACCTCATAAGGATTTCTATTCTTATTGTCTCCCTTGCTTAGGCCCAGACCATGACGTCTCGGCCTGCTCTGCCTGCGCTTCCTTCAACCGACGCACTCTTGGACGACGGTCGGAGTTCGCAGAGGAGTTTTTTGGGGATAATTTTGCTTACAAAATGCCGTCGGAAACCCCAACATTACATTTAATTAAGAAATGTAAAGACAAGGACCGACACACGCAGGCCGCGGTTTCGGTTGAAACTGCGGCTAGGCCTACCGCGAGTGTCTCGGTCTCGGCTGATACCGAGTCCTTGGAACTTCTGAACCCTGAAATAATACAACCGACAGCCTCGGTCCCGGAGGCTCCTACCTAGTCGGTTACAGAATTGCCTTCCGAAACTGGTGTATTGGAATCTACCGACACCATACCTTTAGATAAAGCTACACCAGCACGTGGTGCAGCCAGGCCTCCTGCATCCATGTCTATTAAGGCCTTCACCAGGGCTAAATCTGCAAAACATACTAAAGCCATGCCTCCCAGAGTTATTCCTCAGGGACCTTCTTCTAGTTCACAGATTTTAACTTTAGCAGAGGACCTGATCTCCTTAATTAGGGGCTCTCAGCCTCATCCTGACAGGGGCTCCCAACCCCCTCTAGACAAAAGGCCCAGGATGGATCCCCCTGATCCCCTTTCTTCAGAGGAGGCCTCTGTTGGCTCGGATCACTCAGACTACCAGGAGGAGGCTTATTCGGCCTACAAGGATTTGGATGCAGAGGAATCTATTCCCTCAGCCTCCCCTCCTGAAGAGCTTTCCTTTGGGGAGACCCTTCACACTATGAGAGAGCATTTCAAATGGCAGGGCCAGGAATATTCTGATTCCAGGAAAAGACTAAGAACTTTTCTTCATTTACCTCAGCATAGACCTTTGGCTATTCCTCCTGTTTTAAATGTGATTGATGATGTATATTCTGACTCTAGTATGACCCCTGACACTCTGCCTCCGGCCCCTGTTAAGCCTGATAGGTATTACAGGGTCCCGGACACACATAATTTTCTTTATAAGGCCCACTCTGCTGACCCTGAAACTATTTCACAGGGCCCTAAAGGGGTTGCAGCTGTTACTACTAAGAACCCACTCCCCTCTGCAAAGGAGTCCAGGGCATTAGAGAGATGGGGTAAAAAAGTGTACACTTCTGCCACTCCTGCTATGAGGGCATTAAATTGTCAATTTCACATGATACAGTATCAAGAGTATTTGTTAGAAGAAATGCATAAGAAATTGTCTTCTTCGGAACCCCTGGACCGTAAATCCCTTCAGGATCTGGTACATAATTCCCAGCAGGCAAGCAACCATTTCTTGCAGTGTGGTTATGATGCATTGGAAGCTTCATGTAGGTCAGCAATGACAGGTGTTGTCATACGCAGGCTGCTTGGCTGAAGGAACAATCTCTGCCAGAACATGTTAAAGCTAAGCTTTTGGATGCTCCACTGGAAAAGCAAAAGTTATTTGGTTCCACTACTCAAGACGTCCTAAAGAAATTTGAGGAAAAGGCAAAATCTGTACAAACAGTTAAGGATTTTCTTCAAGTCCAACCGCCTAGATTCAGCAGAAACTGGCCTTCCAAGAATTGGTCCTTTCCGGACACAGAAAGATTTCAAAGGGGCAGAAACAAGCGTGCCAGAGGTAGAGGCCTAGCTAGGGGCTCCTACAGAGGCCGTCAATGGCAACCTCCAATCCAGACTGGCAGTTCAGGATCTGCAACTGCTGCACAAGGACAAACTCAATGACTCTGCTTTGACTCCGCCAACCAGGGCTCAATTAGAAGCACCTTTGGGTGGAAAGCTTTCTTTATTCTCAAGAAATTGGCACAACATTACAAGAGACAAATGGACACTCCAAATAATAGACAACGGATACAGGTTCCATTTCCACACATTGCCAAAAAGAAAAGGCATACCAGGTCTGCCACCAAATCAAAGGACAGAGGCTTTGAAACAAATTTCATACTTACTCCAAATGAAAGCCATAGAAAAAGTTCCTATTTCAGAACAAGGCCAAGGATTTTACTCCAGACTATTCCTTGTTCCAAGAAAAGAGCATCAATGGAGGCCTATTCTCGACCTGTCCGTACTGAATACTTATCTCATTGTGCCAAAATTCAAAATGCTGACTCTACAGCAACTCCTTCCCATGCTGGGCAAGGGGTCTTGGCTGGTTACTCTAGACCTCAAGGAGGCATACCTGCATGTCCCTATCAGACAAAGTTGCAGAAGATACCTCAGATTTCTTGCAGGGTCAGAGCATTATCAATTCTCAGCATTGCCCTTTGGCTTATCTACTGCACCCAGAGTATTCACGAAATGCCTGGCATCAGTAATAGCACATTGCAGACTCCAGGGGATTCAAATCTACCCATATCTGGACGACTGCCTTATACAAGCGGACAACCAACAAACTCTGATAAAGGACTTAAATTATGCCATCAATCTTCTACAGGCCTTGGGATATACAGTCAACATGCACAAATCAAGACTTGTTCCATCCCAAAGAATAACCTTTCTGGGTGCAGATCTAGATACAACCACCCAAATGGCTTATCTCACAGAAGAAAAACAAAGTCAACTACCGGATTACTTCAAGAATTTGACAAGACAAACTCAGCTGACTGCAAGGAAAATCCTGCAGGCCCTGGGTTACATGGCATCCTGTATTCTTCTTATTCCACAAGCAAGGCTACATATGAGAAAGCTACAGTGGTACCTAAGGAGTTTATGGACTCAGCACAGTCATGGTTTGGAAACTTTAATCCCACTCATTCCATGCCTTCACAAGGAATTTCTGTGGTGGGCTCAGGCCAGCCAGTCCAACAGAGGGCTGCCCTTCACAAAGTCAAAAACCTCCCAAACTATTACAACAGATGCTTCAGACCTAGGTTGGGGAGCACACATGGAGGGCAGAGGTATCCAAGGACAGTGGTCACGAAAGGAGCTACGCATGCACATAAATCAAAAAGAAATGCTAGCAGTGATACACGCAATCGAGGCCTTCAAACTTTTTCTGCATCAAGGCCATCTACTAATAAGGACAGACAACACCACAGTTATGTGGTACATAAACAAGCAAGGAGGTATCCATTCTTACCCTCTGTGCGGACTGGCAATGAATCTATGGGATCTTTCCTTGAAACTCAATATACAGCTACAAGCTCAGTTTGTGCCAGGGAAGGACAATACACTGGCGGACAGCTTAAGCAGAAATATCATGGATGCACACGAATGGATGCTGCACCCAGACATTTTCCAACAGATAACACAATCTTGGGGGAGCCCGGACATAGATCTATTTGCATCCCCCCACAATCATCAACTAAAGAAATTCTGCTCAAGGACATACCACCCACAAGCGTGGAAAGTGGACACTCTCTCTTTCAGCTGGAGAAATATGACAGTGTATGCATTTCCTTCTATTCCATTAATGACCAAGGTGTTACTGAAGATCAGGGCAGAGCAGCCAAAAGTGATCCTGATAGCTCCGGACTGGCCAAGACAGCACTGGTACCCACTGCTAAGGAGCATGTCATGTACAAAGCCATGGCCCCTACCTCTATGGCCACTTCTACTGACACAGCACAGATACAAAACTCTTCACTCCAACCTGAAAACATTGCAACTAACAGCGTGGAGAATACCTTGACTCCTCCTCAGGATAAGCTATCCCAGAGAGTAAAGAATATTATTCTGGAAGCTCGCTGCCCTTCCACAAGGAAGACATACTCAGCAAAATGGAAAAGATTTCTCATCTGGAACACCACAACGGGCCTAGATGTGACAATGATGAACATGTCACATATCCTGGAATATTTGGCAGAAATGTTCCACAATTGACCATCCTCTCCTAAGACAGTCTCTAAGAGGGATCAAAAACATCAAACCTCCTAGGAAACCACCTCTACCTGCTTGGGACCTTAACTACGTGTTGGAAAAACTAACACTGCCTCCATTTGAACCAGCAGCATCTGCAGATCTACAGTACCTCTCATGGAAGACTGCTTTCTTTCTGGCAATAACCTCAGCAAGAAGAGTTTCGGAATTGCAGGCCCTGATGGCAGTTCAGCCATTTATTATTATTATTTTCCATGAGGATAGAGTTTCATTAAGAACTAATCCTACTTTTATGCCAAAGGTGGTATCCAGGGTTTCATTGAATCAAGCCATTCACTTGCCTACCTTCTTCCCAAATCCACAAAACAAAGGGGAGAAACTGCTGCACACCCTGGACATTCACAGACAGTTGCGCTACTACTTGGACAGAACTAAAGGTTTCAGAAAAACTGACCAGCTGCTGGTAGCATATGCTGCTGGTGCTCAAGGAAAAGGAATTTCCAAACAGACAATTTCAAAATGGATAGGAAATTGCATCCAATTTTGTTACTCATTTCATGGAAAGACTGTACCAGCTAACATTAGACCTCATTCTACAAGAGCCACAGCCACCTCCACAGCCTTCTTAAGAGGGGTGGCTACAAAAGACATTTTAGAAGCTGCCACATGGAGCTCCGTGCATACATTTGCCAAGCATTACAATTTACCTCTATATTCCAGATCCAGAGCAGGCTTTGCTACGGCTGTCCTGCAGGGTATCTTAGCTACACCATCCTTTTCCTAGTACCTCCACCCCCAGGTTGGCTATGGTATTCTACCCATATGTGATGACTGCAGATGCATCCTTGAAGGACATAGTACAGTTTTGTACCTACCATAAATGTAGATGTCCGATAGGTATGCATCTGCAGTCAGGTTTACCCTCCCTCCTTCCCCTCTGTGGTACTCCTAGGGTGCTTACCTCTCTATTAGCTAGATGGGGATCTATTATGGTGTATTTGTTTTATACATATATATATATATATATATATATATATATATATATATATATATATACACATATATATATATATTTTTTTTTTGCAAATGTTTGGATTTTTTACTGCATTTTTTCCAAATTTAGCCTTCCTAGAGGGCACCTGGCATCTGGGGCAAGAAAAACTGAGGAAGATGGCGTCGGCTGACGCTTTTACACCCCAGGCATTGTGACGTCGGGGAAAGGGCGACATCAGCCGACGCCGCCCAGACTTTGGAATCCGGCCGACCGAAGGGCTGCCTGAGGCAGGACAACCCATATGTGATGACTGCAGATGCATACCTATCGGACATCTACATTTATGGTAGGTACAAAACTGTACTATGTTTGCTTCCCCACTCTCTTGCAGTGCCCATCCCACTGCTATCATACATCATGAAAGATGTCTCCAGATGAAAAAAACATGTGTGAAATTCAATAAGAGGACCCATTCAAGCTAGGTCCAGACATCCAGTTAAACAGACTCAGCAGATAAAGCCAGCATGACCCTGTATGGGAAACTGAGGTTTCAAAGGGCTTGAAAAAAAGAGGAAAAATATATAAGTATCCATATCATTATGGTAGTAATTTTATCTGTCTATGATATTTATATGTTGATAGATTCAAGCAGTACATCTGATTCAGCCAAAATAAACCATACATCCTATAGGGTATATTATCACTTAGTTTATTTAAAGGAAAATAAAGAATATTGAACAAAATGACTGGTAGTCAGAGAAAGACTGTGAATTAAGAATAGGCAGTAAGGCTGACAGACAGCAGAAACATTTTCTCCATTTAGTACTGCAATCTAGAAATGATCACAAAAGCTTGATTTAAAATTTACTATGTGAAAGATTTAATAAAGTGTTGTGTTTAGTCTTTCTGCAGTAATGACTTCCTATGAAGAGTTTTTTGGTGACTGGGATAAAGACATATTATTATTTCTTTTAACATGAGAAACAGTGGATGACAAGTGTCAATAAACTGAAGACTGACCTTGATCTTTAGGAATATTAAGGTTAACATTTTCTTGCCTTGTAATTACTGAGTTTGAAAGACTTGCTCTGTCTGCCCTTTGACTGTATCAGAACGTACTCCTCTGATTATGAAAGTGATTCTGAAGAATTTGTTTTAAAAAGACATTTTCAGGATTTTAGAATATGCTTTGGTCTTTCGAAATATCTAATCAGTTTGAAGTAATAGTACTATGACAAAATTACATTTTCTGGTAAAGTAACGTTTCTCAGCAAACAAAGCCAGCAAGAACATTTCAGCTTGCTTAGCAGGTACTAAACTGCATTGAAAGAATGTTATTGACAGCACATTCAGAAGAGAATGCATTTTTCCTTCTACAATCTGGCAAAATCTTCTCTTGCTGAAAATGTTTACTTTGTTGTGTATCACTAATAAATGCTAAGCATGGGTAGACAGTGAATCATCAAGCACCCTTACAAAAACATTACATGGATTCCTTTATGTAACACTTAAACGGATTTGTTCTTGGTTTGGTGAAGTCATTTTTCAAATAGCTTCTCAGCATCTTGCATTCTGGGCACTAACAGAAGCCATTAAAATAATTACTGTATAGTGTGCCTTCATTTTTAGAATTAAGCATAGAAGAAAGACTGTTGCTGTGTTTTTGTTTTTTGCTGCTCAGAGCTATTGAGCTGCCACTGTTATACATAATTTAGCTTTCATTCCTTGGTGTGCCAAGTTACAGTGAGTTTAACACTATTTCAGCAATAAAAAGTATATCTTCTATTGTTTTATACAGAAAGACCACTCAAAAGCATTGCTCAGTAGTCATTGTCAGTATTGTGTGAAGCTTAGTGTTATTTGATGGCCTAGCATACCTCTTTCTATTATTTTGTAGATTCCATTGTTTGAAAAATAACATTGTGGTTTTACTGTCCTCTCTATGTTTTACATCATTTGAAAAGTATTTAAATGTATTTATATTGCGTTTTTTGTCCTATGTATGTTATAACTACAAACAGTATTATTGTTGTATATTGTACAAATACATATAAACAAATGATAGGCCAATTTTTGTGTGGGGAGGGGGAGAGTGCACCAAAAATCACCAGTTCTACTCTTGAAGCATGTTCACTTGCCAAGCGGGCAAACTGCAGAGGCTGTAGTCAGCTTCATTGACTGTTGAAATTGATTAAAGTCAATAAATTTGTTCAGTTTTTGAAAAAAATCCTGTTCTAAAAACAGAAAAGAAAACATATACCCCCAGATTCAGCAAGCTCTTCATGGCATGCAGGAATAGTGCAGGAGCTTCTGGAGGCAATATGGCTGCCGTGCGATCCAAGAATAAGCTCCAGGGACGTGCACGAGCGCACTTGCACTATTCCTGCATGGACTCCTGTATGCAAATTAACCCATTTGCAGGTGAAAACCATGCAAATGAGATGAATTTGTGATCCAGGAAGCTATCAGATGGACATGCAGGACTAGTGTAGTGTGCAGAAATGTACTCTGTTAGTAACCGAGTACATTTCGGCAAACTACAAAACAGAGCCATGATGGCTCCAAATAAAGGGTGTATAGTATGTGTAAAGCATGCCAATGGCCAAATATATGGCCACTGGCATGGAAAACAGTTGGCAAAAAAAAAATAATAACTTTTACTTTTTTTAGCTAGTTTCGGCTGTTTAAGCATAGGGTAGTGGCGCGGAAATGGGATTGGGCCGAAAATAAAAAAAAAAACTGAAATAAGCATTTTAACCAAAATCACTATTTTGCCATTATACTCAATGGCAGGCAGAAGACAATATGGCCAGTAAATAGTGGTTGCTAAGGGGGAAGGCTCAGTGTGGGACCTGTAACTATGCATTAGCAGGCAATCCAATGCAAATGAGGGGAATGATACTGAATCCCAGATTTCCCCAGAATGCTGTGTAAGTGCAAGAATAGCATGGTTCAAGCCTAAGAGTTAGCTGACATCATGAGGGGGTGTCAGGCATACTGTAAGCTTATTTGGAACCCTGTGGCTCAGATTTGCCCTTAGATTAGCAGAGCTAAGTAAAGGGGTGTGTCTGAGGCTGGCTAGCACTCTTTACATTGCCTAAAAGGGTGTGTGCATCATGCACTGGGTTTTAAAGAAAAAAAAAGTAAACCAGGAAATAGGTCTGTGCGCATCTAAGCACTGAGTTTGGGCGGTGTGCCCCCGGGCTTAAACAGGAAGGCAATGGGAAGGGAAAACAGCAGTAGGAAGGTAATCAAGGAGAACTAGGATAGCTGGCAGGTGAAATGTATCAGAATCAGCCAATTACACAGGCAGCACACCACTATAAACTATGCAAACACCTTACCCTCTGTTTTTTTCCTGCATACTCTATTCAATACAGAAGGTCATACTGGGCATGCTCCCACACTTGGAGAAATGAAGGCCATGTCAGACAACAAAATACTGAAAGGTCATATTGGGCATGCTCACACACATACAGAAATGAAGCCCATGTTTGGCAACAACAGTGGACCATACATATCTGACA
Source organism: Protopterus annectens (assembly GCF_019279795.1). Taxonomy (NCBI): domain Eukaryota; kingdom Metazoa; phylum Chordata; order Ceratodontiformes; family Protopteridae; genus Protopterus; species Protopterus annectens. The sequence goes on along the minus strand of NC_056748.1, from coordinate 674,846,469 downwards.
GTCACAGATGTTAGTGCATACACTCCTCAGTACACACCAGGCATGCTTTGCACACACATTGGATAGGAATACACATATATATCCAAGGACAACACACTGTAATAGACCAAAAATACACATACATAGATGTGTGGAAGAGAGTGACAATGACAAAGAGCCTTCCATCTTGAGGTCTGTCCTACTCAGCGCACATCCAATTGGCTAAAACCACATGATGTGCAAATGTCAATCACTGTAGACAATTGCCTCTGGAATCCCTCAGCACTATAGTGCCTGTGGTGCTTGTGCTGTGTTACCTGACTGCACAAGTCAGTAGGCATGTAGCAAGTGTATACACATACCTGTGGAATATAAACCTGTGTGTGCCTGAGTGTTGTGTGTCTCCTCTAGATGAATGAGTTATGGCCCATGCACACATACTGCACTCCCCATTGCCCTACTATGGCAAGCCTGCTGATGTCTTCACCTTGAAATATACCTTTGGGGAAATAGTAGCCCAGTAATCTCCGTGGCATATCCTATAACCGTGTAATGCTGTAGTGTGATGTACTAGTTAGGTAGGAGTTCTAATCCCAGATGTGGCAAGTATGTGTGTGTGTGTGTGTGTGTGTGTGTGTGTGTGTGTGTGTGTGTGTGTGTGTGTGTGTGTGTGTGTGTGTGTGTGTGTTTGCCTGTGTAGAGATCAGTGCTTTTTAGGACAGTCACACTCACTACAGTTTCAAATGCCCTACTTTGGTATGTCTGCTGATGTCATTCACTTTGAAATACACCTTTAGGGAAGGAGTATCCCAGTAATCTCTGTAGTGCATCCTATAACTGTGTAATGTTGTAGTGTGATATACTAGATAGGTAGGAGTTCTGTCCCCAGACATGGCAAGTGTGTGTGTTTGTTTGTGTAGGGAGCAATGCTTTTGAGGCTATTCACAGTCACTACAGCCTCCATTATCCTTCTTCGTCAAGCCTGCTGATGTCATTCACTTTGAAATATACCTTTGGGAAAGTCATAGCCCAATAATCTTTGTGGCACATCCTATAACTGCGTAATGCTGTAGTGTGATATACTAGTTAGGTAGGAGTTCTATTCCCAGACATGGCAACTGTGAAACTGTGTGTGTGTGTGTGTGTGTGTGTGTGTGTGTGTGTGTAGGGATCAATGTTTTTTTTTGGCCATTCACAGTCATTACATACAGCTACAAATGGAGAACATTGATAATTGTGCAATAACAACGACCTGGTCCAAGCCTCCAAGAGCACCCCTGCAATACCAGATAGAGCTCTCACCACACCTGTTGGCCATAAAACCAGGACCAAAACAATAAAGGTTGAGGAGTGTCCATGTTCACCAAGGATACTCACACCACCAGGCTACTTGTCCAACAGAATGTGTCTGAAATACCCCCGATGCAACTAACAGTAGGTTAGACTGCATTCAGAATCTCATAGCTTGCTACAGATCCTCCACGATACCCACTACAGCTTTTGAAACATACTGTGAAATATTATGATACAAGCAAACACCCTAATACTGGGTGACTTACACTACCCTGCCATTAACTGGGAAACTACTTGTCTACCAACACATGTGCCCAACAGTTCTTGGAAATCATAATTCCCAATGCCCTGGATCAAGTAACCCATAGTCCCACCAGGGGCTCAAATTTCCTAGACCTGGTCATTACCAACATGGGAAATCAATGCTCCACACCTATGGTCACCCCATCTGTGGTCAGGTATGCCCATAAGCTAATCACCCTTAACATCAACATCCCTCCCCCCACACCACAGTAAGGAAACCTCCGTAAGACACATCTCCAAAGCCAATGTCATGCTGCACATGTCAGACGTGCCTAACATCATAACACCCATGCAGATGGGAACTGAAAGGACAACTGCTGAGTCATACATGAATGCACTGTACAAGCACATCCACTCATGCATGAATCGTGCCATCCAATATTGAGCCAAGATGCTCCCCACCAAGAAAAAGAAGCCAGTGTGATGTCCCCCTTCCATAAACATACTGTACAACAAAAGGAAGAAACTGTTGCAGAGATGGCGAAATTCCCAGGATGCAAAATACTCCCTTATCAGCTACAGTAAGAGGCAGAGATCCCTCATAACATCCACCAAAGCTAGTCACGAACATAATATAGCCAAAGATGCCAAAGACAGCTGCAAGCCGTTCCATAACTATGTGAAGAATTTAAATGACAATGCTCAGAACTGCTGTGAGCTACAACAGGATGGTATTAAATCTACTGCTACCAGGGATATTGCCAATATTTTGGCAGATCGATTCACTGCCAACTGCACCCCCCCTACCCCCAAAGGGCCCATCTCAACATGGATAGATTGCCATAATCCGGTAATAACAGCCACATAGTTAAAAAACACACTCTACAGAGCTATGACAACAGCAACCATGGGACCAGTCAACATCCCAGGCTGAGTACTATATGAGCTACAAACTGAACTGGCACCTCACCTACGTGCCATGTCTAATCATAGACACACCTCGGGCTTTGTGCCCACTGCATGGTGCACAGCTACAGTTATCCCAGTCCACAAGGGGGATCCACCTTGGATCCTGGGAACTACAGCCCCAGCAGTATGACATGCCTGATCTGCAAGGCCATGGAATGTATTATCATGGAAATTAAAACAAAGGTATTGGCAACCTGCAAACACTGGACCCTAACCAGGTTGGGGTTGTGAAGGGCCAATCATGTCACCTCCACCTGAATGACAACTGTGAATCCATCTCGAGAGTCATGGAAGAGCGTAAGGTGGTTCACACAGCCTATCTGGACCTTGCCAAACACTTCAACACCATCCCCCAGTCTGGAATCATAGATAAATGTATTGAGTTGGCCATTAATCCCAATGTCACCCAATGGGCTGCGAACTGCTGTACTGACAAAACCCACACTGTAAATGTAGGTGACAACAACCAGAGCCCCAGATAAGTGACAGTTGGAGTACCTTAAAGTTCAGTCCTGGCACCGCCCTTGTTTGGCATCTACTGCTCTGAAATACAGTCCAACTGTAAAGGACAATGGCATACAAAGGTCGCAAATGCTTGCAGACTGGGAGCCAATATTGAATCTCCACATGATGTGGATATTCTACAGGATGGCCTTACAGAAAGACATGCTTTGTTGCCTGAGCCATGGCCTCAAGATCAATGCCAACAGATATATAGTTATCCCCATTGGGAAGGGACATGTACCTGTGAAGTACCACATAGGTGCCAGAACACTAAACACCTAAAGTGTGATAATAGACTTAGGGACACAGGTGGACAGTGGTGTCACCTTTGATAACCACATCACCACAACAGTCAGGAAACCCACCTATGTTGCACACCTCCCACTAAGGGCTTTGCATCCAGGAAAAGGAGCCCATTATAACACTGTAGGCATCTCTTAGTAGACACAGTACAGACTACAATGGCCCATTCCGTATGTACCTCACAAGATATCTGCAGCGAGTAGAGAGGCTGCAGACATACCTCACAAAAAGACCACAGCCCTAAATCAGATGCCCTATGCTGACCGTCAGAAAATCATCCAGCTATACACTTTCACATATTGTGCTTTCAGAGGCGATCTCTGCTTAACATAGCATGCCATGTCAAACCCACTGCTGTTGGACATGCTACACTTAGAGAATTCCAAACCCTCACAGCCACATGCTCCAGGGGTGCAAATCTTGTCATCACAATAAACATTACATGCAGGGGGGATGTGTTCCTGACCCAAATACTCCCCAGACTCTGGAATAGACTGCCCATACATATCAAGCAGAGTGCCTCTTTGAACCTCTTCAAAAGGTACCTGGACATTTGGAAGGGAGATAGGACACTTACCCTGGGGATCATGTCAGCTGCCCTGCTAGACAGGGGCGCAGGGAATTAAATATCGTGGGAAGTCATAGCCAGAGAATTGTCATGTCTAGGCATGTATAGGCCCTAGGGCAGATAGCCTAGTATCAACATATGACCCTATGAACTACAGTTTCCATTGCTTTTCTTTGGCAAGCCTGCTGATGTCATTCACTTTGAAATCACCTTTGGGAAGGAATAGCCCATCCCAGTAATCTCCATGGCATGTGGTATAACTGAATAATGCTGTAGTTTGATATACTAGTTAGGGAGGAGTTGGCAAGTGTGGATGTTTGTGTCTGTGTGTTTCTCTCTGTAGGGAGCAATGCTTTTGAGGCCATTCATAGTCAAGTCACTACAACCTCCATTGCTCTTCTTTAGCAAGCCTGCTGATGTCATTCACTTTGAAATCCTCCATTGGGGAAGTAGTTGCCCAGTAATCTCAGTGGCGTGTGCTATAACTGCGTAATGATGTAATGTGATATACTAGTTAAGTAGGAGTTCTATTCCCAGACATGGCAAGTGTGTATTGTCTGTGTGTGTGTTGATTTGTCTGTGTAGGGAGCAATGCTTTTGAGACCATTCGCAGTCACTACAACCTCCATTGCCCTTCTTTAGCAACCCTGCTGACGTCAGTCACTTAGAAATATACCTTTAGGGAAGGAGTAGCCCAGTAATCTCCATGGCATGTGCTATAACTGCATAATGCTTTAGTGTGATATAGTAGCTAGGTAGGAGTTCTAGTCCCAGACATGGCAAGTGTGATTGTTTGTGTGTGTGTTTGTCTGTGTAGGGAGCAATGCTTTTGAGGCCATTCACAGTCACTACAGCCTCCATTGACCTTCTTTGGCAAGCCTGCTGATGTCATTCACTTAGAAATACACTTTTGGGGGAGGAGCAGCCCAGTAATCTCTATGGCATTTGCTACAACTGCATAATGCTGTAGTGTGATATACTAGTTAGGTAGGAGTTCTATTCCCAGACATGGTAAGTGTGCATGTTTGTGTGTGTGTGTTTATTTGCCTGTGTAGGGAGCAATGCTTTTGAGGCCCCTCACAGTCACTGCAACCTCCATTGCCCTTCTTTGGCAAGCCTGCTGATGTCAGTCACATTTAAATACACCTTTGGGAAAGGAGTAGCCCAGTAATAATCTCGGTGGCACATGCTATAACTGCGTATTGCTGTAGTGTGATGTACTAGTTAGGTAGATGTTCCAATCCCAGGCATGGCGACTGTGAGACGTGTGTGTGTGTGTGTGTGTGTGTGTGTGTGTGTGTGTGTGTGTGTGTGTGTGTGTTTGGCATTTGTATCCTGTGTGGAGGTGGCTGTGAGTGTGGAACAACTGGACTTATTGTGGAGTGGATTTTGTATATTTCTTATATGGTTGGCCTATTATGTCACAATGTCCACCTTACAAGGATAACATATATCAAACAGCAGAGAAGCTGTGGTTGACAATACATACCCCTACATGTGGCATCAAGGACTGGTGAACAATTTAGGCAACCCTTGTATTACCCAGAGAACACTCTCTACCCATGTCTCATACACATACACACTCAGCAAGGCAACAACCACTTTGTTGGTAGTTCCCTGCATATTGCCCACAGGTAGTAACCATGGTGTGATTACAGTGGACTACAGAGAGCATGGCACCCTGTCCCATCACTACAATAGGCGTATAATTGCATACAGTGCTCCTTCACTATGTTCCCCACTGGATGCCTGCAACAACTGTAGTGTCAGCAAATGTAACTCGCAGAGGACATACCATGCCTTATACACATGCCCTGTATGGACAGAAGCCACTGACACAAGGGAATACCTGTATAATGCTGTCAATGTAGGTGCAGGGTCAACCTGATGTCCATTAGCAGTTCCCATGACATGAGGCCAGGAATGGTACATCTGATGATAACAATCTGTGTACACAACATGCCCCAGAACCCTAGGTACACATCCACATGTCACAGAACATGCATTTGGGATGTGTGCACATCCCAGACACCATCCATGTCATGAACTATAGAACACATACATGGCAAGCATTGCACAGCACTGGCCACCCACAATAGTAACCCTGATGACTGGATGGTGAATAGAGTACCCACCTGTGTGGGCCCATCCAGACTCTACACTCCTCAGCCACACTGCAGACCATTTTAATGTGGCTTGATGCCAAAGTATACCCTTTACCTAATCTTGTATAGCCTTCTGGCAAAGTCAACCACTACACACCTGTGAAGCAATGCACCCATGCATGTCAGTACTGGCAACCTGTGTCTGTGTGTGTGTGTGTGTGTGTGGAGTATAATGATTTTGATGCCATTCACACTCAGTACACCTCCCATTGGCCTACTGAAGCATGCCTTCTGATGTCAGACACCTTCCCATACCCTTTGCCCATATATCATCCTGATAACCCCTGTGGTGCATGTGATACCTGCGTATTACTGTCTTGTGGCAAACTAGTTAGGAAGTCTAATCCTGACCGTGCCAACTGTGATAATGTGTGTGAGTCCTTGAGAGAGTGTGGCTGTGTCGACTTTGACACCTGTTCATGTGGACAGGCACATGTACTACACCTACCTTATCCTTCTTTTATCACTGTTGCAGATGACACTCACCATCAGATATACATTTGGACAGCTCACCAACATGTAAGCTCTGTGGTGCATGCAATAACTGCATAGACATGTGATAGCAATACATAGTCAGGCAGGGGTTTGAAACCCGATACTGCTAAGTGTGTGACACAAACATGCTTAGGTTTTACTCTCCCACACCTCCTCCCTGTCTTATATTGTCTCTGTCTCTCTCACTCCCTCTCTGGTGGATGTGGAGAAGTACACCTACTTTGCTTAGACAGCAGCTTGTGTTTTGTAAGTGATGGTCATGATCAGCTAATCACCTCTGCACGAATTGCAGTCCCCCACTAGCTGATTGCATGTGGAACAGCTGTGGTAACATTCCCATAGCCAGTTCAATGGAAACACACTCCTATACCTAGGAACATCATGTGAGTGTTGGGCCTTTTCATTCACCGTGAGCAGGACCTCATGTTGTTGTTTGGCAAACAGCATCACAGATGGTATTGGGATATACCTCTAACAACGTACACTGTGGAGACAGGCCAACAAACAGGAGGGGGGTGTTCCAGATATGACTACAGAATGTAAGTGTTGCTCTTCTGCATTTGGAGTAATGTTGGTTTAACAGAGTTTGTGAGGGTATGGCCAAGCTACATGATTTAATACCTGTCATGACAGTGTTATGTGTTTGAGGAATCTCCCACCTGTACGGCTATCTGCAGACTGGGCAGTGATTGGAGTCTTATGTTTCTTGTGTTACTCACAGATCACCTATCTTAGAACTGCAGAAGCATAGTCTGAGGATTGTAGTCAGTACATGGTGACAGCCATGACAGTTACTTACTTCATATCCCTCATAGGACATATGTCACAACAAACTCTGTTACAAGAGTAAATGTATGAGGGTATCACAGCAAAATATTGGCCAGTGTTTGTGGCTCCAGCCACATGTCTGTCAACCTTTGTACATATGTCATGCAGTAAGAAGTGCATATGTTCTGCACACCATTATTTATTGAAATTGTACCTGAAAACAAGCCAGTCACATATCAGACTACTAGACATGTTATGTATAGTAGTGGTTATTTCTGAAGACATAACCTGGACATTCTATGGTTGTGTGTACAGTAGTGGGGTCTGTGTACTTATGGTGATTGTCGACAGTATGCTTATTGTAAATATGTACCTTGGCCTGTGTACAGACTGGTAGATGTCATTGTTCTTGGTCCTGTTCTATCTGATGTTACATGCTGCTCCAGTGTATGGTACCCTATCAGCTCACATGTTTCTAGGGCCAAGCACGCACGTGTCCCACACCACAGACAGGCATTGGACCACACTGTGTCGTGACCCAGTATATGTAGGGTTAGTGTGTGAGTGGCACATATGAGGATGGTGTTGATCAGACAGTCCATATAGTATAATATTAGGCTTGCATACCATATGTGTCTGTGTTCACATTGGTTGTGGGTATGCACTTTCACATGGGTGTCTGTTACTCTATGCTGTGACATGCCTATAGAGCCTGTTATATTTGCAGGTACATGTGTATTCCCCCATAAAAAAATTTAGGCCAGTGTTGTGGCAGTCTGCCTGTAGTTTGCATAGTGCATTGTTACACGCCTAGCAGCTTAGTGTAATTACCCAGTGTGATGTTGTGCCCAGATATTTGCAAGACATACTGCTGCCGAGCCACCATAACTGTTGTGTAATTCTGAAAAAGCAGTGGGATTCTGTACAGATCTATGTCACTAACTGCTGGGGAGTATGTGGCCATGTTATTTCTGCATCTCTAGTTATTATGTGTCAGGACGGACAGGAGTGTGTGAATGCATAAACTGTGTGGATATATGTAGTCCAGTATTTACGTGATGTACACATGTACATGGCTGTTAACATCCACATTGTCAGGCTTGGCCCACATGTCTTGCACAAAGGAGATCTCTGTATACCTCTGGATTAGCCAGAGAGTGCCAGACTGTCCACATATATTGGTCCTATCTCTGCTGTAGTCCACAGGATCATTACTGTGCTATCAGTGTTACTGTACCTTGATGTCCTTAGGATGTCTGTCAGTAACCGATGGTGCACATGTCAGTAAGAGATGTGACCTCCCACACACAACATGTCTGTTAAGACAACCCCTTTTACAGTAGCAACAGTCTATCTCTCTCTCTCTCTCTCTCTCTATATATATATATATATATATATATATATATATATACCTGTAATACACACATGACATCCCCTTCCACTAAGAGGATGAGTCTATTGGTACTGAGGTAGGACTCCACTCCATGTTCTTGACATATGGTAAACATATATATATATGTGTGTGTGTGTGTGTGTGTGTGTGTGTGTGTGTGTGTGTGTGTGTATGTATGTATATAGATATATATAAATATATATATATATATATATATATATATATATATATACACATATACATATCTACATACATATATGGATATATATATGTTCATATATATACATATACAAACACACACACACATATATATATATATATATATATATATATATATATATATATATACATATATATATATACACACACATATACACATCTATATATGTCTACACATATACAGATATATAGATATATATGCACATATAGTTATAGGTATCTACATATGTATCGACATAAATATATATATATATATATATCTGTATAGATATATATGCACAGATAGTTATAGATATCTACATATATATCGACATAAATTGATATATCTATACATATATGATGTACATACACACACACACACACACACACATATATATATATATATATATATATATATATATATATATATATACACATACACACACACACACACACATACACACCTATAAATGGCCATATATATGATTCACTATACAAATGTGTATATATGTATGTATATATATATATATATATATATATATATATATATATATATATATATATATACATACATATGAATATATATGTGTATGTACATGTAGGCATATATCTACTTAAGTATATGTATATATCCATATCCTTGTCATGTGTAAACATTACTGTTGTGTATACCTTCCCAGATGTATCACACCGTATATATCTGATATGTGTATATTTAAATATCACAACATATGTGATGCAACAGTAATCTCACTAACAAGTACTACACAATTGTAGAAGTCACAGCAATTGTTCAATACTATTCAATATGTGTACTGAAAGATATATTGGAAAAACAACAACGGTCTTCACATCTGTCATGGCATAGTGGTTAACTGTTGACTATAATGTACAGGGTCCTTTGTTCAAGACCTGCAAGTGCTGTTCATTTTATTTCTGGGCAGAACAAGGGCTTTTGGATACAGAGTGGTTAAGGCAGTTTTGAGCAGCTTTAAGTGGGTTTGCGTGAAGCACTTCTAACGTACGATTAAATGTATGGGCGCTTACACAATGTAGGCTTCACTTATCAGTGCACAAATGTGCTTAGCTGTAATTTTGCAGCAATGCTGACACCTACTAAGCATGGCTCAGCCCTGGTAATCAGTGCTCACATCCCAGTCTTATAACATAGCAGAGTAATGACATGTACATAACATGTGTCTATATGCTGTCATTATAGTAGCAAGGGGTGTGAGTCTCCTGTTTGAGACAGTTTATATATGACTTGTACAACACTCTTATCGGTGTGAATGTGTTACATACAAGGTTAGTATCCCAGGTTATATGCAGTCACACTGGCGTGTAGTGTATCATTATGTGATTACTGTTGACAGTGCTTTCCCAAGCCAGAACAGATTGCTAACTGTAGTACTGGCAACAAACACCCCTGCATGCATAGATGGACTCTGAGTCCCCACCATTGTGTTCCTAGTGTGTGAGCTGTGTCACAGTATATATCTCCTACTGGATAATGATCTTCTTCTTTCGGCTTTTTCCCGGTTAGGGGTCACCACAGTGGATCACCTTTCTGCTCATGATTGGCAGTGAAGTTTTACAGTGTTGAGTTGCCAGCCCGGCACCCAACCTTCCACAGAAAGCACACACACGCACTCACACTTAGGGCCAATTTAGAGTGTCCAATCCACCTACTGCATGTCTTTGGGATGTGGGAGGAAACCGGAGCACCCGGAGGAAACCCGCACGACCACAGGGAGGACATGCAGACTCCACACAAAAGGCACCCCAGCCGAGGATCAAACCGGAGAACCTCTTGCTGTGAGGTGACATTGCTAACACTGCACAACTGTGGCCGCCCCCCTACTGGATAAGATCTGACATTTGGAAATTAACTGTAGACTACTGTCTGTATAGCACATGTCAGTGATGGCTGCAAACATGCAGTAATGGCATACACATTGGTGACAGACGTCTATCTGTCGACACATTCATCCTACTGCATAGATAGTTGGCAAGCTGATGTCTGTCAGTCCCTGTGCAGATGTCAGGTATCCAGCTTGGATACATACAGGCAACATATGCTTGACTGACACTGAAATGTCTGCCCAGCTGTGTTATAACTGGCACAGATAGGGCACAACAGCCTGTATGCACCACATGCCACTGGTACCTCCACTACACTACCGCAGTCAACTGAACATGCTTGGGTACAGGTCACCAACAAAGACACTAACCGTGTTTTGTAATACATGTTACATACATGTCAACTGGATCACCTTACCAGCCATTTGCAGGAGGCACCCAGAAGATTGGCTGATGCATGTCACTCTCACCCTGAGGGTCATCACAATGGTGTCTTTAGATAGATTTCCTGTTGACACATGGCAGGTGGCATGATATCACTGTACACATATCCCCTACAATTCCCATCTCTCCATGGACAATAGCCATGTGCACACTGATGACCACCTGCAGCGATGCACCCCAGTACTGACAAATGTGTACGTGTGCATTACTGAGGATATCATTGTCTGTGTGTTAGTACACCTTTAGTTGGAAATACCATGAGGCCCTTCACACCCACCACAACACCCATTGCCATAGTTAGATGTGGCTACTGCTGCACTGGACATTACATGTACCCTGTTATGCTCCTCGCCCTAAAGACAACCTGAGCCTTGCAGTACCAGCACAACACTGTTGTACAAATGGGTTGATAGGCATGGGATACCCATTGAGTTCTGGCAAGTGTATGTATGTGTGCATATCTGTAGGGTACAGCATTCCGAGGCCACATACTCCTATTACAATATGCATTGTCACATGGTATTACAGCTAGTGATGTTGCTGCCTATAGGAGAGGCATGACACTACATCAGCCTACTATGCCTGTGACATGTGCATTAGATGCATATCCATGTAGTACCACCCTTGGGATGGATAGTGGGTTGTATCACAGTCCTGGTCAATGTGTGATAGTGGATATGTCAGAGTGTCATCATATGTTCCAGTGCATACAATATCCACAGTGGGGTGTGGGTGCTGTGTGCACTGTCATTACACCATGGTACCCCTGGTACATGTCCCATGTACTACTGTATGGTACATGTACATGCCTGGGGAAGTTCTGCATTTAACATGTAACCTGTAACACACCTCATCCTAAATGCTGTGTGATGTGTGCAATTAAAGCCACTCACATCAGTAGCACTACACAACTAGGTAAGGGTTTAGTCCCAGTGTTGCCAAGTAAGAGTGTGTGTGTATATGGAGGCATCTACATCAGGTTGCTGAATATACATGTCCCAGGAGGTCACGTGCCCATGTTGGTACATGCAGTAACTGTTATACAGACCCATGACATCTGTTTAACTGTACCCAGGATATGGCACAGCCATGATGTCACCACAGTGCCATACCCCTTGTGAGACATGACAGCAGACCATCCTCCTGCTAACACATGTACACCTACAACACAAATGGATAACATTATGGAGACCACAATCACTCAGTGTTACTAACAGCTATAATGCATCATGGCTGGACAGCTACACTACCTGACATGTAAGCATTAAATATTACTGTTGATATGTTACACAGCAGTACATTGGTACACTGTAGTACAGTCACCGTATGCATCAGAACCATATTAGCCTGTCCCTGGATCAATGTTATGGATGACAGGGATGTGGCACAGGTCTCGTTATATGCACAGGGTGTGTTGTTGGTTTGCCAGAGACCTAGGATGGGCCATGCATTTGACACCATGTGTATAGGTGAGGGGCGTAAGTTGCTGATATGGGCATGATAATGTGGTGTGTGTAGGTATGGGGTGGCCCTAGGTGTGTTTGTATAGTGTGTGGGTATGCATGCACACAGTTCTGCCATGTGGGTGCCCTATACTGGTGTTTCTTGGACAGCTGCAGACCACACCTTGGAAGGGTGTACAGTATACCGCCTCTGGCCATGGGCATGTGGACTGTGACTGCCAGGGGTTCCTTGGGCACGTCCAGGTACAGGCCTTGATGTGCTACTCTCCCCTGATGATGACATGTCTGCTGGAACCAGGTCCCTCCTGGGACTGGCCAGGGCCACATGCATTTGGCCTGGTGTGGTGTGGACAGCATCCCCCTGCAGTGCTGGGGCTCGTACTGCCACTACCGGAACGGCTTGGTGACCTTGCATGTCCACATCAACTGCCAGATGTTAGCGTTGCTGGTCTACGTCCACGTGACCGTCGCCCCACTCCCACCACATATTCTAGCACAGACAATCCACAGTCGGTGAGGCCCACCATCTCACCCAACCATCTAGCCATGACCTCTGTATAATCACGTAGGGGACCTGCATGTTTATGGATGTTGTCACTTACAGATGAGAAAGCAGTCCTCTGCAGCCTCAGACCCTGTCTAGTGTACAGTTCCATATGTGCCTGCACACACATGACAGCCTGAAACATGCATCTGGTCATACCAGTTGTGGCATTTCTGCCAGGGGCACGATGACCAGCGGCCCTCCCACGAGCACCCCGGTACATCTGCCTATGTTGTGCCCTGTCAGACATCTGGCTATGCCTGCTGTGTCCAGACACAGCAGCCATAGATACCACACTATCATGCGCACTGCCACCAACCGCCAACTGTTCCTCTGCTATGGCCACTGGTAGTGGGGTATCTATAGGCACTGTGACTGTGTGCGGTGTTGGGGTGGATAACAAGGATGTCAAATGATGGTGCAGTTTTAGCTTCGGCTTCTGACAACCCCACGTGTTCTGTGTATTTTACTGAATAAATTCAAGAACTGTTTTTTTATAAAACTACGAGCCTGGTTTTCTCTGGTCAGAGGCTTCTCTCCTTTGGTTCGCTAGTTTGTGGAAAGTTTATTTAGTTTTTAACCCCACGTGTGCCTCAACACACCTATCATCATTTTCAGTGTCTGTATGGACACCAACATCAGATGCATGAGGAAGGGACCCTGACCCACCTCACCACCTGTGTGGGGAAAACAAGAAATGCACTTTAAGACCTGTATGGCATTGCATAACAGTACACACACACACACACACACACACACACACACACACACACACACACACACACACACACACACACACACACACACACACACACACTCACCCTGAAATTCCACCATAATACCTACCTGTCCCTGCTCTCAACTGTGGGCCTATCCACATGATGGCCAGAGGTGTGCCTGTCATGTTTTGTCTGTCCACCACACAGGTCTTGTGTCAAATATATCACTGGCAGTGTGTGTGTTGAGTGCATTCAGTACATGGCTACATCAATTTGTATTTCTGTCTTCCTGACTAAGGGTATGCTGCAGACTAACTTGTAACACCAGAAACCTGCTCAGTGTATGACAACACTATTTCACATATGGGTCTGTGTTCTGGCCTCTGTCCTCCACCTACATACCAGGCTTTATCCATATGACATGCAGTAAGGGGTTGTTATGTAGTGGTCTGTGATTATGTCATGCTGCCATTCCTGCAATAATTCCAGTGCTGTTGTGGCCCCCACACATATTGTGGGGTTGGGTCCATATATATGTGGGCTTCATCTGCACAAAACATGTGTGCCCTTCTGCAGTCCAGAGGTCAGTGTACGTAACAGTTTTATATGCTCCTGTATGTCAGGCTGTGGTGGGGGGGGTATGCACCATAAATAACATAGGCTGTTACAACATGTAAGGGATATCAGTAGTAAGCTGCCTTAAGGAATATGGATGTACATTACCATATATTTCACCTTGGGAAGATTGCTGGCCTACTGCTTACTGCCATACAGACTGTTTGTCATTGTGATTGTGATGGTATCAGTTATGCATTGTTATGTAACAGATACATCCCATTGTGTCAGCGTAAGTCTTTTCCCCTAGGGAGTGCATACAATGTGTAGTTAGAGGTTGCTTGACTATACATCTGCATTACTTACCATGGATTGATTGTTATCCTGTGGCCTGGTCTGTGTTTACTGCTGTACTACTTGCAGGCCTTGGCCTGGACAGCAACATATGTTATGCTTTCAAATTACTGTATTAAATGATCTGCTTGAGAGTGGCATTAATATGTTTGTATGCATTTCAAAGTATAAACAGCTATATGACATGGCATATATGACTATGACAGTACACAAATAAAACTTTCCTATGTATGCAAACCTGTGTGTGGTGTCATATCCTTTGACTTCTCTGTGGGTATATGTTTCAGGCAACAATTGTCATTTTTATGGGTGACTCATACACTGTCCATTTGATAAGGTGGCAACTGTAGGAATACTGGCTGTTCAGTATGGTGTACATCCTCTAAATATGTAACTTCCTATACATATTTCTGTGTGTGTATGTGTAGTTACATATATAACTATGTATATGTGTGTGTGTGTATATATATATATATATATATATATATATATATATGTATGTGCATATATGTGTGTGTCTATATGTATCTTTGGAATATTTATTGCTTCCACATTGTACATTCGCTATGGTAGACAGAGTGCACTGCATGATATGTTATTGATACCATCCTGACATCATACAGGTGGGATGGATTACTGTTAATGTCTTGTGCCCATGTTGTGTCGGGTCCTGGGTATGGGACTTACAACAGTTTGTATTGTACTGCAGGGCAGATCTGTTTTGCTGTGGGGGAGTGGGCGATATCAGTACTTACAGAATGTATTTAGCTTCAGCCCCCTCATCCCCATTAACGGTGCCTTTGGTGGTCATATATGTATTTGTTATGTTCTCTTTTATATCTATAGATATATATCTGTATATACAATATATATATATATATATATATATATATATATATATATATATATATATATATATATAGACATATATGTAGACATTTATATCTATAGATGTGTGCATATGTGTATATATATATATATATATATATATATATATATATGTAGATATAGATATATATATATATATATATATATATATATATATATATATGTATATGTATATATATATATATATATATATATATATATATATATATATATATTTATTTATTTATAAATAAATAAATACACACACACACACACACACACACACACACACACACACACACACACACACACACACACACACACATACACACACACACATCTACATGTATAAATACATTTCCTGTACTGTTAAATGACTGTGCTGGATGATATGTTTGTGAAAACAGGGTTATGTATATCTGACATGGCTTAGTGGGAAATCACTTTTGCTATGGTGTACAGGGTCCTGGGTTCGAGACTTGCAGAGGCTGTTTATTTTGTTGCTGGGCAGAACAAAGGCCATTGGATACAGAGTGATTAAGGCACTTTTATGCAGTTATAAATGGGTTTTCATGGGTTTGCGTGATGGTAAGCACTGCTAACTTCCCGTTACAGTTTTTTATACTGATTTAGCTTCTCAGTCACTTAACCTGTGTAGGCATTGCTTACCCCCGAGCAAACAGGATTAAACCTGCTTACTGCTGCTTAAAAGTGCTTACTCCCACTTCCCCCTGGGCTAATTTCTTTAAACAAAATGAAAAAGGGTTGATAGGAAAGTGAAGAAAAAGAGGCACAAAGAGGGAAAGACAGTAGGGAAAATAGCTAGGGATGTGCAGTATGGGTGTAGGGAAGGTCCATAGCTGTCCATTGCTTCTACAGCAACAGCTGTGCATATACACTGAATTTGGAGATACATTCCGGCACTCGAACCCCTGAGAGAGGGGTGAGAACAACAATAATATGTTGTAAAACCAATTAGACCAGATTACATGTGTCTAGTGGACACATGTGAAATGGACAGCTATGTATGGGGCGAGATTTTTTTCTGGGAACAGATTGCCCTTTTTTTTCAGGTAAGAGTGGGATGTTGAGGAAGGATAGTAGGCATAGTTGGGGAGGTAGGTTGGGTAGGATAACAGACAAGACAGCATACAGGGGTGGTATATGACACATGGGGGTAAACACTTTGATGGGGAGGGGTGTTTGGAAATTGGAAGCCCATGATCCCCCTAGTGGATAAAGTGGGATTGAGGTCCCCACCCATGGGAAGTCACCACTGTGCCTTCACAGCCCTGAAGGTGGCTGTGCTGGGGGCTGAGTAGGAGGGCCAGACCAACCCTCTAGTTGTGAAACGCAGCCCTCAAGTTGGTGTAGCAGATCTCCGAACTCCCTGCGGAGCTCACTACGCAACATGCCCTGGACCTAGTGACGGGTGACAGTGTCCTATCCGCACCCACTCCCAAGGGGAGGGGTAAGCCTCATCCCCTGAGGCAGTTCCACCTGAAGGTGGTGCAGGACCAGCAGACAATAAGGTCCCGGGGTGGGCCCCAGATGTGCTGGTGCCCGGTGCCATGGCCAGTTGAGGTGGGACAAGTGGGTCCGCTGGGACCTGCCTTCCCAAACATGCTATGGTGTTTCAATTTTACAACATATGTGGGTTAGTAATAGTCAGAACATTTCAGGATTAGGTATAACAGCATGCACAAATATTCCCATTAACCCAAAACACCAGATATGGAACAGTTGCATAGCAAACAGAACACATGCATATCTGGAACCACAGTGGCCATCACAACAGCATGCCGGTACATTGTTGGTAGCATGCCACCAATGTGGGAGTATTTCAACATTGTACAAGCATAGAAACAAATGTAAGTATTTATCAAACAATAGTACATACGTCCCAACAGTAGATTTAATGCAGCATATACTGATTGAGTTGTGTATTTAGTTTATTGTTACAGATATGGTGTGTGGGGAGGGAGATGTCAATTAACAACTAGTATATTCCTGTAGTTCTCATTACTTTCCTAGTCAGTGCTGTGATCTGTACCTTACAGGTATTAGTACACTACCCTATGGCTTTAGTTTGGACAGTGGTATGGATGTAGATAACTATATACATGAACTGAGTTTTACCTGCAGTATACACCTCTTACCTGGTATACCTGTGGAGGTATTGTTTGTTAACACTACCAAACTTTTTCTACACATATTCCCAGATTCCAGGTTGATGTTATGCACATATCTATTCATCTCTTATTGCACATACTTTGGGCATGTCTTGACCACATGCAGGTGAACCGGGACATATTTTGACTATTGCCCTCTTCAACCTTTGGTGAGTTGTACAATGACAGGTTTGTTTTCATTCATATTTTCCAAATATGTACAGGCTTGGCAGTCAGTTATATCACATGAAATGCTGCCTACATGTCAGAGATTATCACACTTATATGCCAGGGGACAGGGTAACAGCCAGCAGATTTGGGCCAATTAACTGGACATTCTGGACAATTCTGTACACTTGTGGGGTATGATTCTGCATACAGCTTACTACCACTCCCAGGATTTGAACCATGGCTGTGTCTGCTAAAAATAAAACAGTATCCTTCACAGTTGAGTGTGCTATATAGATATTGCTGTGTATCTCTTCTCTGATTTCTGTCTATAACTGTGGTTTTAAACTCTGACCTTGTAATATCAACACTCTTATACAGGATTTCCTAGACAGTTTTATGATGTAGCACAGTGTTGGTGACATTGATGAGTAATACCATATTATTCAGAGCAACTGCAACACTAACAATGCCATACAATACCAGAGTAAGCAGCACCAGTACAGGATACTGCTCTTATTTCAAGGCAGAGTTTTCATATCTGATAGACTTGTGGGGGTAATCTTTGTTAGCACTACCTGAATGTTGCCAAACATATTACCAGATTCCACATTAGGATTATGCACATATGTCTCATTCTGTTACTGCACACACTCTGGTCACACCTTGACAACATGGGGGTGGAGATGGGACATACTTGGCTTATTACTCTCATAACATTTTGGGGAGTTGCTAGATTGTCAGGTTTGTTCTTATACATGTCTGACAATCAGTTCTATTTCTTATTTGCTGCCTAAACATCTGGGATCATCCCACTGATTTGCCAGGGGGACAGGGTGACAGGCAGCAGATATGGGCCAATTTACTGGATATTCTGGATATATCTGTAAAGTTGTGAGGTATGATTCTACATACAGCCTACCACCACTCCCATTATGCGAACCATGGCTGTGTGTGCTAAAAATACAACAGTTCACATCTCAGTTGAGTGTGCTTTTTGGATTATGTTGTCTGTCTTTTCACTGTTTTCTGTCTAAGTCTCTCTCAGTCGTACTATATGACCTCTTGTGATTACAACAGTCATATACAGACATTCCTACACATTTTATTTATGTGGCACAGTGTGGGTAACAGTGCTAATTACAGCAGTACTATTAAGAGATTGCAACTCTATGTTACCATATGATACCAGAGTAAACACATGCAGTCCAGCAGTTAGACCCTTATTGTCAGGCTATTATGCTTTTATTTACATACAACCTATTTGAGACTCTTCCTGCATATTCTCTGGTGTATGCAGTACATGCCTTAAACAATACTGGTTTTATACAGGCGATTAACTTACTTCTACTTTTAGATTTATTTCCTAGGACAGTATATGCAAGAGTATTAGTAACCTGCCTCACATTGCAACCACTGCAATCTACAGGCATGGGCTTCCTGGTTCGCAGCCCACTCATCTGCCACTGTGAAAGACATAAGAGGAATATTTGGCCATACTTATCCATAATAAACATGAGCTGGCAATTATTAAACAGGTAGTGGACTGATACTTACACATGGCTGGGACATTCCCCATCCTCCAAGCCTCTTGGATCCACTTATCCAAAAGATCCCCCTTTTTCCGCTTCAGATCAGCATAGTGATGCCTGACCTACTCACCAGTTCGGGGTATGCCAGTGGTACTGGCGAGGTCACAGGTGAGATGGTCCCAGGCTTCCGCTTTGTATTGGGAAGCCTGGTACTGGCCCTGCAGCAGTCTCTGGTCATGGTCTTTCACAAGGAGTCCTGCCATGACTCTGGACTCCTGGATGCCTCAGTGCTGTGCCCGAAAGTGCATACCCTCTCCCGTACCAGTCATAGTGCCTACAGGAGAAAGCTGCAACCAGTTATGAGATGTATTCCCACCTGTTGGGTTTAAATAGGACCGATTTTCCACACTTTGCTGTGATTGGACGGTTTTGAAAATACTAAGCTATGGGCAAACCTGCTTACCATAGGTTGGCATTGCTTAAAGGGGTATGCCAATGGTCAAACTGAGTTAGCTGGCCTACACATTGCTTACACCTAGTAAGTTGAGCTGTGCAATGCTTAGCATTGCTTAATTTTTAATTTGTATACTATTTGCTTTTTGGTATTGATTTATTATTCATTGCATGTTATATATGTGTTTGGTATCCATGATTCATGTGTACGTACACTGTATGGGGTCCTTGTGTTTATTAGGGGATTTTAACACTTTATTACAATTACACCTCACATCTGTACTCCATTTCACATATTTATGTTATGTAGTAGGTTATACAACATAAAACTGTATATAGATTCCTTTCACATGTTCAGTTTAATTTTCCTATAGTGAGGATCTGTTTGGTGATACCTCAATCTTATGTACTGCTGTGATGGCTTAGTGGTTAACTACTGTAACTAGAGTGTCCTTGGTTTAAGACCTGCAAAGGCTGTTTTTATTTTGTTTCTGGCCAGAACAGCAGCTGTTGCATACAGAGTGATTAAGGCACTTTTAAGCAATTGTAAGCAGGTTTGCGTGAAGGTAAGCAATGTTAATCTCCGGTTAAATATGCTTACAGAGAGTTAGCTTCAATATTGCTTAACCTGTGTGCACATTGCTTACCCCTTGCAAATGGGCTTAAACCCATTTACTATTCCTTAAATATGCTTACTGTTGCTTAATAGTGCTTACTCCTGCACAAATTTAGACAGTAATGTAAAATGGTTCTTGGAAGGTGGTGAATTTGGAAACTCTATGGATTTATCATTCATTACACATTGTACCTTTGATTTGTATCTCTGATTCATGTGCACATATACTGTATGGGGCATTTGTGATTATCTGTGGATTTTATAACATTATGACAATGACACCTCACATCTGCATTTAATGCAGTACTCCAGTTCACAAATATATGTTATTTAGTAGGGTACGCAACAAAAAATATTGTTCATAAAGTGATTTGACATGGAAAATGATATGTACTGGAGTGAGAATCAAACCGGGAATGACTGCTCGTAAGGCGAATGCTCTGCCCACTACACAATTGCAGTACCGCTTCATTTGTTTATATCTTGATTTTTATCCTCTTGTACCATTTAAGCTGCAATAAACTTAGCTAAGCAATGGGCAAACCCATGCACCTACAGTTAAATTTTAACTGTTTCATAAAAAAACAGCTTGTTTATATTTTATCTTTTAACTAGTGCTCTTATAAACTTGGGGGGATGTTGCTGGGGGTATGCAAACACCTATGAGTGGTCTCACTCATTCTTATTTCTACACTGCTGTTCTTCATTGCAGGGGCATGTATATTCTGAGAGCTCTGCTCTCAGACATGCCCCCTGCACTCGTACACGCTCCATGTCCATTTAGGAGCTCAGGCAGTCCGCCTTCATTAATATGCCTGGCGCACTGCCATCCTGCTCCTAAACAGCTGCTTCCGTACAGGACTAAGCTAGTCCTGCATGGAAGTATAGTGAATCCGAGGGACAATTTGACTAATCATAATACTTCGGCTGGTCCCCAGTCGAATGTCAGTGAAAATTGTACTCCTTTGACATTGATATCATGGGTAACTTACTTTTAATATAAGTAAAACCTAATATAGTTATATTATGTATAATATATCTAGTTACTTTGTAAGTCCCCAGAGTGATTAAGGTAGATCTAAGTATGACATACTGTTTGGTAACCAAAACTTGACTGGCGTTTCCATTTTGTGCATGGCACCACTTTGAGCCTTTCATGTTCTCATTCTCACCAAAAGGTATACATAAAACCATAATTCCCCTTTATGAGAATTCAGTTAAGTCTGTCTCACAATATGTCATAATTTTTTATCATCAGTCCTGTTTCTGTAAAACAGCTTATTTTAATTCATAAGGATATGTACACTTTCATTTATCTCCTACAGTTTTAACACATATCACCTGCATGATGGAGAATTTTCCAGATTATTTCCATTCTTATCCACTACATTTCACTGCATGACTTTTGTGTTCTGTAATACCAATACAGGGAAAACAGGATTAGACTCCATACACAGTGCTGATTGAGTTGACTCTGCATTTTCACTCGTTCAACTGCATTCCCATTTATCACAAGCCTAATCCAGTCCTTATTGTAAACATTTCAAGCACATTTAATTACCATGGACAACGGAACAATTCTCCAATACATCTTCTGCATCATGATTGATTTGATCATGGCTTTTCTACAGGGCACTGACTTTCTGTTCCCTGAGCTTCCTGTAACAGTGACATAAGACGCAGAAGAAGATAACGCAGATTACAGATTTCCATAGGAAATCTCTGATGGTGCGATATATGTACATGTTGTGCTGGCAATTATTATTTTGTTTTAGGAGATTTCTCTGGTTTTCAATCTGTGTGACTTTGGCATTGGTATGTATAAGCTGGGGGTTGTTATGGATATTTGCTTTCAGGTTTTTAACGTCCTCTGCTTTGTGTCTTTTGAGGTTTTGTAGTGGAACCTTTGACCATAAGCTTTCTTTGGTGTAACTGCTCTGTATTAGATAGTTGATTGTATTATTTAGTCTGCTTTCTTCTTTAATCTAGGTGATTTCACACTAACCATCTTTCCTGAAAACATTACCTCAACTGTTCTATGAAAATTTTCACGTTTTCCTTCAGCCTGTCTAGATGTAAAATAAATCATGTTTTTTCAAAGGTATAGCTGGACCTTCAGTTGTTTAAGTCTCCTTCATTCTTTAAGTTAGACCATAAGCTAGTAACCTATTTCCTCAGACTATCTAAATATCTCAAAACTAATGCATCAAAATGCAAAGACTTCATGTGCACAAATTTCCTCAAATTCTGTGATGAGGACTCAAAATGTACTTGTACCAAATTCACCCTGGGGCATTGCCTCAGCAGATAGATTTAC
Organism: Protopterus annectens; assembly: GCF_019279795.1. Lineage (NCBI taxonomy): Eukaryota > Metazoa > Chordata > Ceratodontiformes > Protopteridae > Protopterus > Protopterus annectens. The sequence continues at coordinate 674,823,528 of NC_056748.1, read as the reverse complement.
AAAGTTTTATAGCCACGTAAATAAATATATAGGATTTGCTGTCCCATCTCAGTCCAAATACATTGAAATATGTAAACGCAAACCACTTGATCCGCCAACATATATAAAATCTGCAATACAAGTATAAAAATAACAAGGTATGCAACAGATCTAAATACCTTCAAGTCAAGGCAAATATTAGGAATTTGACTAATAATTTACAAAAGACGATTAGAATCTATGAAGGAATCCCATTAACTCAGGTTGGCATCTTAAGCCAAAAATGATTAGAAATTCTATAGTTATCTTAGAAAACTGAAACAAAACACCATGGCATAGAATTCCTACTAAATGGCAAAGCCTACACAGATCCAGTGGACATTGTTAATGTATTAGCAAATTCATTTAGTACAAATTTCACTCCTGAGATGATTATGCAAAGTCCCATCATACCCATATTGCTCAAAACCCACATCATCACTAAAACATATGTACTGAAAATACTATCCAAGCCTAAGAATACTTTCTCTGTGGGACCAGATAACATAATGGGCTATTCGTGAAAAAGTGCTAATCATGCCATAGTGGATTCTCTCCACAGGTTATTTAAGCAGTCCCTTGCTACAGGTTCAGACGCATAAGTATTGCATGCAACACTGGTGATAGCCCTCCATAAACATGACACTATTACAGATCCCTGAAACTGTAGGCCCAGCAGCTGGATAAGTTTCATTTGCTAGGCCACAAATTTCATCTGGCTAGATCCAGAACAATTTGGTTATGTAAAAGCTAAATCCTGTCTAATTTAATCTGGTAAACTTCTATGAACAGTAAGTAACACAAGCTATTGTCTGCAGTTAAACTGCATACACAGCTGACCTTGGTTTGGCCAAGGCATTTAACACCACCCTCCATGCTAGCATAATTGATAAACTAAAAGCATTACAAATTGACCTCTGTGTCATAAGATGGATAGGTAATTGGCTAAAAGACAGATCTCTCACAGTGTAGGTAGGAGGGGTAGCATCAGAGAACATAAAGGTAACATGTGGTGTCCTGCAGGGCACAATAAAAGGACTGTTTCTGTTCATTATTTTCTTCTTTGACCTACAGTCTAAAATCCAAGATATATGGCTGACCAGGTCTGCAGATAAACTGGGAGCCATTGTCATGAAGCCCTCAACCATGAGTGCACAGTTATAAATACCTGGTGTGTTGAAGATGGGCTTAAATTAAATGCTAAAAATGAAACATTCTCATATTTGGCAGACAGATTATCCCACAGCATATAGCACTGGCTGAAAATGTAGTGTGACACCTGGGAATCTGGGCTGATAATTCCCTCTCCCATAATTGCCATGTAGCAACAGCTGTCAGGAAATCCTTCTACTTGGCAAAGCTGATCACCGAGGAGATGTCGTCCAGATCTAAAGATGTTATTGTCTGCTTGTATTTGGCACTGAGCAGGCTAGTTATAGAATACAACAGCCACTTTGGGATGTACCTCATCTGACATATCATACAGTTGGAAAGAAGCCAGAAGTTCCAAAAACAGAGGATCACAAGCTTAAGACCCCTAACTTACCAGAAAAGACTAAGAAACTGTAAAGCAATATAGTCTGAGCGAGGTCAGCCCAAGCTTTTACAGTCAGATTAACTTCATATTTGAATGCAGTCCTTGTTTGTTTATATTGGCAATAGTTGCAGTGCATTCACAAACAGATGACCACATTGTTAAACATGATAAATGATACATTCTCTTTTGGTCATTAATGTAATATCTACATGGCTAAATATTTTAGCTAGCTATAGCTTGACAGTTTCTCTTTAGAATTGAGCAGTTGCCTATTATATTCTTTGATAGATTCATAGGTAAATACTAGGCTAGCTGTCCTTGTGGGCCATTTTAAACCTAGACAGTCTCCCTTTGTTTTCAAAATAACCTGTCCTATTTAGTTATAGAGTAGCCGTACCCATCCCATGGTTAATAATTTTATATTAGCCCTGATGAGAACAACTGGGATCATACCAAAGATAATTTGAGGGGAACCGCATGTAGGACAATGCATTTAGGAGCTGCCTCTGTCCATTAGTAGTATAGGGGGAAGTCCTGGGGTAAATTTTGTTTCCCAACCATAGATCAATGTTGTACTTGAATATGGACAGGGATGACTTTTGTTTTTTGTGAATGGGGAGTCTGTTCCATAGCAGCAGTATCCTCTGCAAGATATACCTGTCCCTCCAAACCGTTCCAGGGATGTCTTTTGCTTTTTGTGAATGGGGAGTCTGTTCCATAGCAGCAGTAACCTCTGAGAGATATATCTGTCCCTCCAAACCGTTCTGTCAATGTTGCTGAAGAGGTTTAGATCCCTAGACTGAATATTTCTAATGCCGTTTGACATGCTGATGATGCAGTAGGTCCATCACTATTGGGTCGGAGGATGCCTTGTACGCCAGACAGAGGTCACCGTTTAACAGTCTGTAGGGTACTGAGTATAATGATAGGGCTTTGAGACACAGTTGGCATAATAATTAAGGTCTTTGTCTCCCATGCACAAGGTACAAGGTTCAATCCTAACCTCTGACAAATGCCTGTTTAGAGTTTGCACATTCTCCTTTTGTTTTTGTGAGGTAACACATTTTATTTTATGAGAAATACTATGTACTCCATGATTTTTGTAGACCTGCACTGAGCTTTCTCTATTTAGAAACAATTTGCAGATATTGCTGGATAAAATATTTTGATTTAGCTGTCTGCTTGATGTAATAAGGTTTTAAGGGCATGTGTCACATTAGCTTGCTTTGCCACGTATATCACAAACTTTTCTTTTTCTATTAACATTATTAACTATAAAATGCTTTACTAGAATGCAGAAGCAGCTGAAATTACCAACATTTTCACAATTCATTAAAAAATGACTGGCCAAGGGGCAAGTAGAGTGTACTAATAGATTTAGCTAGCTTGGTAATATAAGAAAAAGGACATGTTTTATTTTCCCATCTAACCTTGTATACAGAGGATTACAACCATGTACAACACACTGCAAAGTAAAACACTTGATCTCTGCCTCATGCTGCATTAAACTGTATCCTTTGCAACATTGTTCTAATAAACCTACATCAAGTATAAGTAGCAATGCTTAACCAAAACCAACACTAATGTCTGAATGAACCAAAGCACGTCCTTTTATCTTGCTGCTCTCAGCTAAAGTGGTACTAAGCTTTTTCATGTTTTATATCAGTGGCATTCTGTTGTTCTTCCTTACTGTAGTATGCAAGCACTGCTTGCTGTAACATAATCAGTACAGTTTGCTGGATGTGCTAGTATCATAGAATCTTTCTTCAGGGACTCAAACCCAAAACCCACAGCACACTTTGCTATAGTGACACTATTGCGGACTAATAGCCTCTGGACATATAAGTATTGAATTTTCTCTGAAGAGCTTATCCTTCAAACAAGGCAACATTGTGTTTGTGTTTGTAATTTGTACACTTGTGTTTGTCTTTATAATTTGTACAATGTATACCAATTACGACTACAGTACATTAGCTGTTTTTCCAAATGATTCATGTGAATCATTAAAAAAAAAACGATTGCTGTAGCTTTTTATCTGTGGCAAATATATCATCATTACTTTGAGAAAGTGGATATGTGTGCCGGAATCTAATGGACTGTGCATAAATGTTGCCATTTTTATGCAAAATATTTAGCAGTGGAGATACCAAGAGAATTATTGCCAGAAAGTCATTTCTTTGTTTTTTCACAAAGTCACAGTTACAAAAAAAATTATCAGTTTCCCAGTTTCTACTGTACTTATTATTGCATGCTGTGAAATAAAGCTATAAATATTATTTGTAGAATGTCAACCAAAGTCCTTTCAACTTTGCATTTATAATGGTATCAGTTTTATTAAGATCATGAGCATATCAATGAAAATACACACAAAATACTTTAATGATAAAATTGTTCACTTTTAATGTACACTACTGGTTAATGGAAACATTTTGTTTCCATTTGTGACTAGTGGCCTGTGCCATTAGTAGGGTCATTAAATGGCTACTTGAAAGTTACAAATTAAAATGCCTTATGTGAGCTAAGAATAATCTGCTATGAGTACTAGAAACATGTGGACATAATTAAGACAATTATGTTTTAACCAGCTTTCTAGTGTGTGGTTACTATGTGAAAATTGTTGTATATCCAAACTGCAGTATTCTTCAAGAAATGAATGGACAAACTCTTGTAAATTATACCATAAATTGCTGCTTTTAACAAACTAAATTAAATGGAGCAGATTGTGGTAAGAGAAATGATGGCCTAGGAATTTAGTCTATACTGTAGAAATATATAACATCAATTACGTATCATCTTTCTTGTGGAGAGGGGGAAAACTATAGCTTTAGACATAAATAATCTAGCAATATGAAGCAAGATGAATGCTAAACTCCGAGCATGTTTCCCTTTCTAATCCTGTAAAAGCCTTTCTATGAATACTCATATTACTTTAAAGAATAGTTATCTGCTTTAAATTACCTTAAACAAATCACTGCAGAATCAGAAAAAGGTCTGCTTATGGATAGCTAATACCTGATAAGCTGATAGGATTTCTACTGATCTACAGAAACTTAAATGTAATTCTTATTTTCAACATAAATTGAAACAAAGTGGAATTTCATTTTCCATAAAAGGGAGATTTGGAAACCACTTAAGAAGCATTTCTCCGATATGTATGTCTATGAGACCATTATAACTTCCTAATGCTTGTGGTGCACAAGTAATCCAGCTGACAGACCTGTAAACATAATCTCTCGAGCTAGACAGAGATATCAGATTGAATACGTCTGATAGGAAGTTGCAGATAACTACATGGCAAAAAATGTATAATTTGTAATAAGCTCTGCAAGATCATAATGTCTGATGACATATGATTTAATTCAGTGACTAAATAGGCTTAATGTGTAAACCTTTTCATAGTTTCTGGACATGAAGGTTAATCAGATTCTGACATTCACTTAACCACATTTTAAGACATAATGAGTAGGAACGCAACAGGAGAAGAGATATTACTCATTGTAGCCACAAAATTGTTTGAGCCTCCTGTCATAATATTGCAAGCCGGTTTACGTGGAATTCGTTTTTATCATTTTCTGTTACACTAAAAATAGCCAGGTCATAGCTGAAAAGCATGAGCTGACCAGTCCACCTATTTGGTTAACAAACTGAAAATAAAATAAATATATTTTCTTCTACTGTAGGCCCAACATGTAATTATAGAAAGTCTAGGCATGCAGTAGCAGTGTGGGTGATATCATAAGCTCAAATGGTCAAGATGCTGGAAGCAAGGTCAGATAATGTAGATTTAAATAATTTTATTGTCTTTGTACCACTTTACCTAACATTTAATTCTTTATAGAACATTTACTTAGTCTGTTGTGATTAGAATAGAAGTGACTCATCAAAGAGTATCTTATCCATAATTCTTGCAGTTATGCAGGCCTATGATGTGATGCTAGTCTTGTTTCAGGAACTAGTCTGTTCACTCATCCTAATGGTATTCAATTGATTTGATGTACTTTCCATTAAGTTCCTCAATGAATGGGTCTCAGATCCAGTGATGGATCCAGTTTCTGCCACCTTCAAGCTTTGTATCCAGTGCTTAGGCGCATCCCCTTACCAATAATTTTTGTGTACAGAACAAGCTACCCCAGATCTCATTTGCCACCACAAGCGAACAACTGATCTCTGCACGGTCAGATTTTTTTTTTTTTTTTTTCAATTAGATAAATGATTTTTTCTTTTAGTGAGGTTCCTTAACCTAGCAGTTCACTGCCTTCTGTGTCACTCTCTTCATTTTCCTCTTTCTTAGTCCCTAATATTGCATTGGACACTGGCTTTGTATTTATAGATATTTACATACATATACATAAAACGATACAGAATACACAGTACCAGATAACAGCAGTGCAGTATATAATCTTTATTGGCCACAGCAGACTGCAATGAAAAAACTCCAAATAGAACCAAAACCATGAAAAACCCAAAGGAAGCTGGATTACAGCTGAACCACACAGTCCACACTGGAGTTGCACAGATGGTTTCCAGAGATTTTATTGGTGCTTCCTGGTACCTCGGCTGTAAGCCTTCAAAAGGAATAAATTATACACCAAATTGAATGCATTTTATACTAAATCTTAATTACTTATTTGTCTTAATTCCATCAATTAACTTATATAGGAACACTCCCCAGAAAGAGCACATCAGACTGCAAGCAAACCAGGTTTTGTTTGTTAAAAATGAACATCTTCAGTGCTTAGTACTTGGTTGCCATCACCAATGCTAGAATATATTGCCTTGTCCTCAAAACCTCCTTACTTGATTTTTCATAAGGACAGAATGTTTCTGAAGACCAACCCCTCCTTTCCAGAGATGACCTCTGAAACTTCCATTAATCAGCCCATTAATCTCCCAATGTTCTTTCCAAATGTCTCTAACAAAGGTGAATATACATTATCACTCTTCATTATTAATTACATTTTTAGCTGCATTGAACAGAACCTGTATGAAAATAAGGCAAATTATTAGTTTCATTTTTAACTGCTGAGCTGGGCAAACAAGTATCTGAAGTCACCCTTTCACACTGGCTCTGTCAGTGTATATATCAATAGCAATTGGACCTATCTTTAACTACAGTTCCAAAAGGTCATTCCGTAACCATGTTAATAAATATGTAGCAATTGTTAAAAAAATACACATTACTTTCCAGTTTGTTTAAAATTTCAGTGACTTCATCTACAGGGTATTTTTCTAGAGTGCCAGTTGATGATGTTTGTGTCGTGACTACTTGGTTCAAGGCTCCCATTTTCCTTTCACATTACAAATTAGATGTACAGTCCACACCTAGAGCATCATTTGCTTCAGTGGTGCTCTGGAATATGAGGCCACCCAAGTGTTACCACATCTGGGGACTCTGACCCATTCGTTGAGTAATAGATGGAAAAGACAACTTCAGATATGAAAGTTATGTACTCTGTGTTGTCTATTTCCATCCTTCCACACCTCCCCATTGTCCATTCATTTTCCTTTTTTTTTAGTATATATTTTGTTCACAATTATTATACATAGATGAGTCTGGCTGGCTTAGCCTTGGATCCTGGGAAGCTGCTTCACAACCCTATTTGCTTATTTCACCTGGTTTCTCTGTTTACTGTATTCCTTTTTGCAGGCAAACCCGATCTGAGGTAGCTCGCTCTATGCATAGGAATTATGGGTAATGTGCAGAGCCTGGGCACCATATCCAAACCTAGAAAGTGGCTGAAGCTGGATCTGACAACACATCTGGAACCAATTCAATGAGAAAGGTTGGAAATAGACAACACAGATCTATCATTATGGTGAGTACATAACTTTCATTTAAGTATTGGCAAACATAGCTTATTTGTGATATGGTTTGTTTGTGTCTTTTCCTGGTTAGGGGTCGCCACAGCGGAACTCCGGTCCGCTAATGATTGTTAGTTGATTTTTACGTGCCAAGTTACCAGCCCTGACGCACAACCTTCAACGAAGGTACGCCCATTCACGCATATCTCCACGCAGAAGACACTCTAGCTGAGAATCGAACCGGACAGCGTCTTATTGTGAGGCGACAACGCTGGTAATGGGATAGCTTTGGAAACTTCAGAAGATGAGATCTTTCACTTGGTGGCTCATGTTTACAGTCATCATTTTACTCTGTAAATGCCTGCCACCCCTTGACAAATTTTGGGTGGGTTTTATATAATTATCAAAGTACTGTGGTATCAGAGAATCCATATCATACAAAAATAGGATTCAGGTAGGTTGCTGTTTTCATGGTTTAACTAATTTCTGTCTTAAGCAGTTTGCAAAACTGTTCCTAAAATCCAAGTAAAGTTTGACTCTGAAGCAGCTTATCTGAAAATTTCAAAAAGGGAAAATCCCACATCTGTTTAATCAGCCTCATATGTTAAATGTAATTTTACAAAACGGGGAAAAAACACTGATCACTGGACAGGCATGAATTAAAAAATAGATTAGTACTTTCTCCTCATCTATTGGGAACACTGGTATTTCTTATTCTGTTATAGGCTTACCAAAACAGTGCAATCAAAGCAGATCATAGCTCTTTCAGGTCTCCAGAAGGGCACTTTCTAATTCTGAGAGAGGGTTATTGTATGGTCCACATCAATTTTAATACAGGAACTCCAAAGGGATTGTTGTCTCTCTAACCAGCTAATGGAACAAGGCTACTTAAACATTTAAGTGAGTAACCGTGACTTCCTTTTTGGAGATTTTGCTATGACCACACCATGAGTTTATTTTAAACTTAGCTGACTAATATATATATATATATATATATATATATATATATATATATATATATATATATATATATGTATATATATTTTTTTTAAATATAAAACAGAGACCAGATTATTGATGTCTAAGATTCCACTGTTGCTGAATGGCTAAAAACCTGCCTTGCTTAGATATTTAGGCTTATAAAGCTAATCAAAGCAAAGTTGCAGTTTTAATTGGGTTTATTCTAGAACCTGCTGTTGTCCACTGATTTAAAATATATTTGGGGATAGCTTCCATTGTCAGGTTTTAAATGTGTTTTTGACAAGCTGCCATGTGTCTGTGGTTATAACAAATTGTAGATGAGTTGTGTAGTCTATATTAATGCCTTGATTTATAAATTATATCATATTATAAGTAGATAATGATGCTCAGTCTATATTTTTTGTCAGTTAGCAGAGACAACTTTAAATGCATGTGTTTTTTGTCCCTGGGAGTGACAGAAGAGGGTTTCAGGGCTAGCTGACCTATTTTATTAGCGAACTGTAAAATAAAAATAAATACATGGAAATAATCTGTTTTTCATGCTAGTAAAGAGTAAAACAAATATATATTGATGTACCTATCGTTCTATATGTACACATACACATAGATATAGATATATAAATAAATATATATAGATGATATAAATGGAAGAAATCTGGCATCCAGGTAAAGAGTAAAATATAAATAAATAATTGGAACCAGTCTTATTTCAAGTTAATAAAGAGTAAAATAAAAACAAATACTTAATCAGAATCATAAAAACAAATACATAATCAGAATCATAAAAAACAAATACATAACCAGAATCATAAAAACAAATACATAATCAGAATCAGCCTTATGTGCTGTGCTTTATAATTAAGTGAGTGCTTATGCTTTAATTGTTGAATGCAGTCAGACCGGATAAGCATGTATTTCGCAAATAAGTATTTCAATGTTTATGTTTTTATCTACATGCCTGTCGCTGACATTAAAGAATAATACCACAGAAAGCTTTAAATACTACAGAGTATTATTTTTGCTCACTCACACAAAGTTAGGATATTATACAGTGATTGTGGCCTGTAAACTTGTTACTTACTGAGGAAATGCTGAATATATGCTAGTACATATGAACTCTCTTACCCTTTATACAGAATTAAAATAATTTATTTGGATTTCCTAAAGGAATCAGCAATCATATTCTCACATACTTAAAACCTAATTGATGCATTCTTAAGCAAGCAGTTTTTTTTGCATTTGCTTTTTATAATACTTTAACAAAAATGACGCATTTTTGTGTTATGTAGACATTAGTGCTCTTTTGTGTTTTTCACTATTTTTTGATCATAGAGCAATTCTGTCATTATTTTTAGTTTTTTTCTGCGTAGACCTATTTGAATATCAAAAGATTTGCAATTTCATTTTTTCATTAATAAACAAAACCCAAACTTTCTTCATTAGAATCAGAACCTCTTTAAACTTGTCTTTAACATTTCACAACAGTGCATTTTTCATGATTGAAAAACACCGAGAAACATCCAATGGTTATTAAATAGGTCTCTGGAAAAATCAGCCGAACCACACAAATATGTGTGCCACACGACGGAATAGTTGATAGCTACAACTTAAAGCAATATATTGCCGTGTCACAAAGCATCTAACCTCTCTTAATAAAACGTATTCTGTGATTTAAACTAGACAGGCAGCTGTGTAATCACATAAAAAATCTTTACCTATTTATTTATTTATTTACATTTGTTGACCGGGCTAGTCTAGCTGGATACATATCCCTTTTCAGTAGAGGCCCGAGGAGAAAAGCTCCAACATAAGTAAATTAATACATTCAAAATATTCTAAAAAAAAGACTAGTTTCACATTACAAAATAAGACATGAAAAAAATAAATCGTGAATAATGTAACATTTCATTAGAGTAGAAGTAAAAAATAAACAAGTCTTAATGCTTTAGTAGGGTTCATGTGAAGTCAATCAAAACTAAAATGATTGAACATTAGGAAACTTGTTATAGTGTTGTTCATAAGATATGGGAGGGTAATTGTTAAGGAAGCAAGAGAGTAGGAACCAGGGGAGGGGAGAGATGAAAAGTAGATTCAATCAGGCTTTGAGCAGGGGCAAAGCCAATGTATTTTAAGGTGGTCTCTAAGGTATTTTTTAAAGATTAGAGAGGATGAGAGTGAGGTGAGTGTATTAGGAAGTTTGTTCCAGATTCTACCCACAACATTGGAGAAGAGGGAATCGCCTGCTTTGTTATTAGAAGGGTTGCTGGCAATAAGAAGTTTATTAGCTGAGCATAGTGTTGAAAGATTTTTATAAGGGGAGATCAGATTAGTAAGGATGGGAGTATTAGAAGGATGGTGCAGGATTTTTTGTGCAATCACAAGTTGATTGTATTGTAGTTGGTTTTGTAGTTCTAACCATCTGAGTTGTTTAAGGTTAAGGCAGTGATGAGTTCTGTATGGAGAGCCAGTGGCAAATCTGGTTATGTTATTGTAGCTAGTTTCAAGTTTGGTGAGATTATGCTTTGATAGATTGGTGTAAATGGCAGAAGCATAGAATAGGGTGGAAGTAAGGTGAGTCTGGGCTATGGATTTCTTAGCTAGAGATGTAAGGAAGGGTTTTATTCTATACAGGGAGCCTAATTTTTTATTAACAGTTTTTATAATATTATTAACATGGGCATCGAAGGTGAGGTTATGGTCAATAGTTATGCCAAGTAGTTGAGCAGTAGAATCGGGGGAAATGCAGGTTCCATTGTCAGAGGTAATAGTGAAGTGGAACTGAAGAGATTTTATGGTGGGAGTAAAAAGTATTAGCTTAGTTTTCATAGGGTTAAGAAGAAGGCAGCGTTGTGTGAACCAGTTTTCAACTGTGTTAAATACATTTTGTGTAAGGGTGTGGAGAGAGGAAGAAGACTTGGCAGTACAGATAAGAGTAGAGTCATCAGCGTATTGTATACAGGTGGATTGTGGAAAAACAGTATGGAGATCATTAATAAAGATGGAGAAAAGAAGAGGGCCTAGGATAGAACCTTGAGGAACTCCAGTGCTTACTGGGAGGTATGTGGATAGATTATTATCCCAGAGTACTGCTTGTTGTCTGTTTTTCAGATAAGATTTGAACCAAAGGATTGCTTGTGGGTCAAGAGATTGGGCTTTTAGCACATTGATAAGTATTCTTGCTAGCCATACACTGGTATCTTCCAAAGGAGATGTAAGCTGTGTTGGAGGGAAGCCTTCTAGCTTATCAGTGGGAGTGGTAAGCACTAGGTAGCCTATCTACCACAAGAGTGGTTTTCCTGCACAAAAATTGTAGTTTATTGGCCATTTGGGCAGTTTTTTCCATCTCTTTCAACTTTCTGGTTTAAAAGCCTGAGTTTGCGCTTGTTTCCCACCTTTCCTGTAACTAGTCTAGTCCAGATACAGATTAGCTGTATCCAGGACTGTTTGTAAGCTTCTGAGCCCCTCAAGCCCTTCTGTGTTGGAGGGAAGCCTTCCAGCTGATCAGTGGGAGTGGTAAGCACTTGGTAGCCTATCTACCACAAGATCCAGGTACAGATTCTTAGTTTTAGCACTTGAATTTGCTTATTCGTGCTCAGCACTTGTTCAGAACTTGTTAGCACTAAATAAGCTACAAATTACTACAACACTCAACCTTCCTCTTTACCTAGAGTAAAAATGTTTTTGTACTTACTTTCCTAACTTGCTAAGAGAAAAACAGCTCTTATACTCACTTTCCTCACTTGTCTAGAGGAAAGTAGTTTTTTATTCAGGCATGTCCAAGGGTCAGCTCCCATCTCCTCTCTGATGAATCTGGGCATCTTGGGGCAATGTAGCAATTGCCTCATGTACACAGACAACCCTCTCCTCCTATCAGCCAACACCACAACCTGTGAGAGATGCACTTATCTAGCCAAACTGGAGGTAAAGCTCTCTCCAACCAAGACTGAACTTGACAGTCAAGAGGAGAAGGTAAACACTTGCACCACACCACACTCATCACATAGTCCCACTAAACCTACACCACCAAAATCCATACATAGAAACAGAAAAACATTTGCAGAGGCTCTCAATAATAATCTGCTCAAGCAACAGAGATCTCCAAAGCAGAAATACAAGCAACCTCCACCCCCCAACACAACCCAAATGACACATAGCCCACAGACTCAGTGTGCCAATAAACCACAGCCCATAAGGCAAAACAATGTACCCGACACACTAGTCATAGGTTACTCTATAGTCAGGCACACTAATGTCCCACTCACCAGGCTAAACAAGAAGGTTACTGTCAGCTGCCTGTTGGGTGCCAGGATCCACCACATAACCCATGCACTCAGGTCACTCCACAACAAGTACAAATATGACTCTGTCATTGTCCATGTTGGTGTGAATGACCTGAAACATACCTCCCTGGACTGCATGAAAAGAGACATGGAAGAGCTCTCCAATCTTGTAGCCCAGGCAGGTATGACCCTAGCCCTGAGTAGCATCCTGTCATCACCCAAAATGTTACCACAGTACAAGGACAAAATTATTGACTTCAACAATTGGCTAAGCTTCTTGTGTCATTTTAAGGGGATCCTGTATCTGTCTGTCTGGGATGACATGGTCGACAGACCACGATGCTTTGCCAGAGATGGCCTGCACCTGTCGCTCCTGGGATTATGGATACTGGCTAAGGGTCTTGCCGTGCCTATAGTGCCTTTTTTAGGCAAGGTTCAAATGACAAATTCACCACCGTAACAGGAACAGGCAAGCAAAAACTGAGGGTAATGTTACTCAATGCTAGAAGTCTAAATCTCAAAATGCACTCACTCGGCACTGCTTAAAATGGAGAACATCGATATCTGTGCAGTGACTGAGACCTGGTTCAAAGCTCTAGAGAGCACCCCTGCATTAGCAGGCTATAACTCATACCACACTTTTCGGTCATGTAACCTGCACCAGAACACCTAAGGCAGAGGTGTGTTCATATTCATTAAGGATATCTACATGTCCAGGCTAGTTGCGCAGCATAATGCATCCGAGGTTATCCAAGTGCAACTAACTCTGGGCAAAACTGCAATCCAAATTGTAGCTTGCTACAGATCCCCCACCATGCCCTGGGATTCCCAATCCTCTTTTCTTGATATATTGAAAAATATTAGAGTTCAACCAAACACCCTAATAATGGGTGATTTCAACTACCCCACCATTAACTGGGAAAACTACTCATGTACCAACTCCTTCACTCAACGCTTTCTGGAATTCATAAATTCCAATGCCCTGGATCAACTTATCCACACCCCCACCAGGGGCAACAATATCCTAGACCTAGTCATTACCAACATGAGTGACCGGTGTTCCACACCTGAAGTCAACTCCTCGTTGGTCAGATCCGACCATAAGCTAATCACCCTAGATATCCGCATCCCACCCCCACCCACCATTAAGGAAACCACAGTAAAAAATTTCTCCAAAGCCAACTTCATGCTTCTTAAGACAGAAGTGGTGAACTTCATGACATCCATACAGATGGACAATACAGTTATTACTGCTGAATCCCAAACAGAACCAAGACGCTATCCTTAAAAAAAGGAAGCCAATCTGGTGGTCCTCTGCCATAAACAAACTCTACAACAGAAGGAAGAAACTGTTGCAAAAGAGAGTAAAATTCCATGAGTGGAGAAGCTCCCTGGTCACCCTCAGTAAGACGCTAAGATCCCTTATAAGATCCTCCAAAGCTAGCTACAAATACAAAATCACCACTGATTCTAAGGGCAACCACAAAGCATTCTATAGCTATGTCAAGAATCTCAATGGCAACACCCAGATCTGCTCTGAGTTACAGCACAATGGTACAAAAATTACAGAACCAGCTGATATTGCCAGCATCCTGGCAGATAGGTTCAGTTCTAACTTTACCCCCCTCTCACCCCCTAAAGGGCCCATATTTATACAGGAAGAATGCAGAGTCCCTGTAATCACATCTATGCAGGTAAAAGCTGCACACTCTATAACCAAAAACACAGCATCCATGGGAGTGGACAATATCCCAGACTGCGTTTTACACAAACTTCAGAACGAACTGGCTTCCCACCTAAGCACCTTGTTCAGTCATAGTCTCACATCAGGCTTTGTGCACACTGAATGATGCACAGCAACAGTTATCCCACTCCATTGATTCTGGGAACTATCACCCTATTAGCCTGATGAGCCTGGTCTGCAAGGCTATGGAATGTATCATCATGGAACTCGTAAACAAAGATATTTGGTAACCTCCATACTCTGGACCCCACCCAGTTCGGGTTTATGAAAGGCAGATTATGTCTTCTGAACCTGATCGACTTCTTTAAGGCAGTCACCAAAGCCGTAGACGAGGGTTAGGTGGTGCACACAGCCTATCTTGACCTCGCCAAGGCTTTCGACACCATCACCCATTCTGGAATTATAGCTAAGCTCACTAAACTAGATATAAATGCCTACGCCACACGATGGGTTGCCAACTGGCTCACTGACAGAACCCACACTGTAAAAGTTGCAGACTCCAAATCTGACTTCAAACCAGTGACAAGTGGAGTACCACAGGGTTCAGTCCTGGGACATCTCCTGTTTGGTCTGTACTTCTCTGAAGTACAGGCTAACACAGAAAGTCTCTGGTTAATGAAATTTGCAGATGACTGCAAACTAGGAGCCATAGTTGAGTCCCCAAATGATATGGACATCTACAGAAGGGCCTCACTGAGACAGATACCCAGTGTCAGAGGCACATGACCTCAAGCTCAATTCCAAAAAGTGCATTGTCATCCCCTTTGGTAAAACCTCATGAACTACCACATAAATGGCAGTCTACTTAATGCCGAATGTGTGATAAGAGACCTTGGGACCCAGGTGGACAGTAGTCTCTCCTTTAATAATCACATCGCCACAGTAGTCAGGAAATCCTTCTATGTGGCACACCTCATCACAAAAGGGTTCTCATCCAGGAAAAAAGAGGTCACTGTCCCCCTCTACTCGGCACTCATTAGACCCATTATAGAGTACAACACCCCTTTTGGAATGTACCTCTCAAGACATATGCAGCAGCTGGAAAGGCCACAGAAGTACCTCGCAAAGAGGATTACTGGCCTCAAACAGATGCCCTACACTGACCGTCTCAAAAAACTCTAGCTTTACTCTGTAGCATATCGCCTATTCCGAGGACATCTCTGATTCCGAGGATATCTCTGCCTATAAAGCTATGTTAAACCCAGAGCTGTTGGACATGCTCCACTTAAAGAAATCCCAATCCCTCCAAGCTACACATTCTAGGGATCTAAACCTTGTCACCACAATAAACAGGACATGCTGGAGGGATAGATTCCTTTCCCAGAGACTTCCTATATTCTGGAACAAGCTACCCATGTATATCAAGCAAAGTTCCTCATTAGCACTCTTAAAGAAAAATCTTGATGAGTGGATGGGAAATAGGAAATACACCCCAGGGATCACGTCTGTGGCTCTGCTCGACAGGGGCACAGGAAATTAACTTTCTTGGGTGGCATAAGCCAGGGAACCTTGTTGGCTAGGCTTACTTAGACCCTTGGGTCAATAGCCTAGTACCTATCTATGAACCTATGAGAGTGACTGAACAGTTTCAGCAGTTATGTCTACCTAAGCCATTTCCAACTGTGAATAGAGCACATACTAAAATGGGTACATAAGTTCATAAGTTTGGTGAACAAGCATAGCCATTGAGGAAAATGATGCCCCAGATCCCTGTGGAGTTTGTGGGTGCCCACCTATTCATCCAAGTCCTTCTTGAAGGTATGACTAGATGGGCATAATTTAATTGAGTTAGAGGATATAATACATAAGTGACGGAGTCTTAGAGATATTAAACTATCATATTTCACTGTATAGATGATTTTTATTATTTCTGATGATGAGTGCTTTCTTGTGTCCTCAGGTTACCCATCAGGAAGTCATTCATAGCACGATCAAAGGGGTGGGGGTATTGTAAACATGGAAAAGGGAACTGAAGCTGCAAATATGAATGTTTTAATCTAGTATGTGTGTGTATTTATATGTGTGTCTATGAGTGTGTTTATATATGTATGATTGTCTGTATTTATGAAGGTTATTTTGGGGTCTGGGAGAGAAGAAATTGCCCAAAACAATCCAATCACAGTGTCTATGTATGGTTGAGTGGGGAATGGGAAGGGTTACATGCCATATGTATTCTAATTTTAAGCAGACTGGAAGGTAATGTGTATTTTTTTAACAACTGAACAATTGCTAAGTATTTATTAACACACACTGACTAAAGAACTTTTCCATAAAACTGACTGATACATAATAAATACGTACAATATAAGAAACAAACTATCTAAGCATGAACAGTAGTACAGTAGCTACGTACTGTGCTTAGGTATAGATTATGCTAAGATTTACATATGCTGAGGTTTGATGTTGTTTTTTTTTCCTCTGTGCTGCTTGATGATAATTTGCCTTTGATACATATTAGTCCACCTTCTCCTCATGGGTGGGAACAAATTGCATAAGCCATCATGTATGCAGCCTTTATGGGGTTTTGGTAGCTGAGTCTGACATGTCACCTGCATTACCACAGTGGCATCCTACACTCTTCTGTCAGCATGTGCATAGTGCCACAAACATGATCCCTGAGCGATACCATTACTGACTTGGGATTACTGAGCCCACATTCCACACGTATACAGCCACAGTGAATGTGCAAGCCCACCACTTGCATGGGACATTCATCTGAATAGGATCACTATCTTTTTCTCCACAAGCAAGTGTAAACTATTCACTCCCTCCATCTCTTGTCCAGCTCTACCATCAGTCAACTGCTATTTGATCTTGGGTCATCTTTTTCATAGTCAGGGCCTTTACTGACTTAGAGGTTTGATCACTTTTACCTCATGCTTGTGACCAAATCATGTAAGGGGTAAATAAATCCTAGTGTAACCCATACTCCCACATTGAATATTTTATATTACTGCATCTTCTTAGTTACCCTACACATTTCATTCTTTTACATCATTTCTGAGTAAGGTGCTCATAGGTTCATAGGTTCATAGGTTCATACTAGGCTATCTGCCCGAGGGCATTTACAAGCCTAGCCCATAGTTTTGTGGCTTACGCCACCCCTTTAGTATGGGGAACTATACCCATTATTTTGCTGTGCCTCTGTTGAGCAGTGACACTGAGGTAATCCCTGGGGTATATCTGCGATCTCCCATCTATTGGTCAAGATTTCTCTTGAACAAGGCCAGCGAGGTGCTCTGCCTCACATATACCGGGATTTTATTCCACAGCATAGGGAGTCTTTGGGTGATGAATCTATCCCTCCAGCATGTCCTATTAATAGCCGTGTCGAGGTTTAAGTCTCCCGCCCTTGTGGCTCTGACGGATCTAGATTTTTGAGGTGAAGCATATTCATCAAATCTGGGTTTGACATGGCCTTGTATGTTAGGCAAAGGTCACTTCTGAGCAAGCGGTGGCGACTGAATAGAGCTGGAGTTCTTTCAGTCGGGCAGCATAGGACAGATGTTTGAGACCCTTTATCCTTTTGGTGAGGAACTTTTGTGGCCTCTCCAGCTGCTGCAAGTGTCGGGTCAGATACATTCGAATGGGGCATTGTACTCAATCATTGGTCTGATGAGTGATGAGTATAGGGAGACTATGACCTCCCTTGATCTAGATGAGAATCCCTTCATGATAAGGTGGGCAATGTAGAAGGTCTTCCTAACTACTTTAGCTACATGGGTGTCGAATGACAGACTACTATCAACCTGGGTCCCCAGGTCTCTGATAACTTCTTCTGTACTCAGTGGATTGCCACCTATTTGGTAGCTAGGGGTAACCTTGTTTTTCCCGAAGGGTATGACTATGCATTTTTTGGCATTTAACTTTAGGCCATGGCTCTGGCACCAGTTATCCGTTTCTGTGAGACCCTTCTGAAGGATATCTGTGTCAGATGTGTTTTCTACTATGGTGCCCAGTTTGCAGTCATCTGCAAACTTTGTCAGCCATAACCTTCCTGTGTTTGCTTGTACTTCGGAAAAGTAGATGCCAAACAAGAGTGGGCCCAGGACTGAGCCCTGTGGTACACCACTTGTGACAGGCTTTGAGTCTGACATGGCGCCAGCAACTCTGACCCTGTGGGTTCTGTCACTCAGCCAGTTTGCAACCCATCTTGTGATGTATGGGTTAACATTTAAGCTGATGAGTTTTTCAATGATACTCGAGTGGGGTATTGTATCAAAGGCCTTCGCCAGATCGAGGTAGGCTGTATGGACTGCCTTTTCCTCATCAATGGCTTTGGTGACTGTTTCGAAAAAGTCAACCAAGTTTAGAAGGCATGATCTGCCTTTGACAAAGCCAAACTGGGATGGATCTAAAGTCTGCAAATTCCCTATGTCTTTATTTATGAGGTCCATTATGATCCTCTCCATGGCTTTGCAGATAAGGCTTGTCAAGCTAATGGGCGGTAATTTCCAGGGTCGGTGGAGGCACCGCCTTTGTGAAGTGGGACCACAGTTTCAGTGCGCCACTCCTGGAGTGCGTATCCAGAGGTAAGACTATGATTAAACAGCTGTCCTAGCTGTGGGTTTAATTCCTCGTTGAGTTCGTGGAGCACACAGCCGGGGACACCATCAGGTCCCATGGATGCTGTGTTTTTGCTTTGGAGAGAGCAGTTCTCACTTGGGCGTTGGAGATGTTTGGGGGCTGCAATCGCTTGGTATAGATATCTCTCCTTTTGGGGAGAAGTTTGCACTGAACCTGTCAGCCAGTATGTTGGCAATGTCTGTAGGATCAGTAATCTTCACATCATTTTGAACTAGTTCTGAGCATATCTGGGAGTTTCCTCCCAGGTTTCTAACATAGCTAAAGAAGGCCTTATGATTGTCTTTTGAGTCTTTAGCTATTTTTCTCTCAAAATTTGCTTTGGATGATTTTATGAGAGCTCTTAGTTTTTACTTATAGTGATCAAGGGTGTCTTACCTTTTAAGGATTTTGCTCTATCTTGTAGTAGCTTCCTCCTTTTGTTGTAGAGTTTGTTTATGGCTGGGGTCCACCAGAGTGGATGCTTGCCTTTGGTACAAAGAGTCTTTGTTTTGCTTGGGATTGCCTTATCCATGCAGTCCTGCAGGTGCTGGTAGAAGGCATTTGTAAGTGATTCAGCGGCTTGAGTACTGTTTTCCGTCGGCTCGGGGGCCTTAAAGGAGACCACACTAGTCTTTAGAAGTGTGAAGTCGGCTTTCGAGAAGTTCTTTACTGTGGTCTTTTTATTTCAGGTGGGGGTGGGATGAGGACCTCCAGCGAAATTAGTTTGTGATCTGATCTCACCAGTGAGGGGTATACTTCGGTGTTGAACATTGTGCTCCCATGTTCGTGATGATGAGATCAAGTATGTTTTCTCCTCTTGTGGGGATGGTGACTAGTTGTTCCATGGCATTTGAGTTTATGAATTCCAGGAACTTTTGGGCTAGGGTGTTTGGGCTTGAGTAGTGTTCCCAGTCTATATTAGGGTAATTGAAGTCACCTAGTATGATGGTGTTTGGTGATACATTTATCCCTCTAGTGTTTTCAGGAAGGCCATGTGAGGTTCCTGAGTTTGTGAGGGTGGCCTGTAACATGCTACAATTTGCAGAGCAGTCTTGCCTATGGTTAATTGCACCTGGATGGTCTCCGATGCATCGTCGTTGCCACCAGTCTTGAGGTGTGGGTGTCTTTGATGAATATGGATACCCCCTCCTTTCTTGGTATTGTCTGGATTTTGGGGCGGAGCATGATAAGAGGTAAAACCTGATAGTGCTGGGGTGCTCTCAGGAGCCTTGAACCAGGTTTCTGTCACTGCACAGACATCGATGTTCTCCATACTGAGAAGGGCCTCGAGTCGTGCATTTTGAGATTTAGACTTCTGGCATTGAGCAGCATTACCCTTAGTTTTTTCCTTTTTGTGTTCTAGGGTGGTAGGTTTAGAATTTGAGCCTTGCCTAAAAAGGCACTATGGGGTGGCAAGAGCCTTTGCCAATATCCGGAATCCCAGGGTGACAGGTGCAAGCCGTCCCTTGCGAAACAGCGTGGCTTGTCCAGCATGTCATCCCAGGCAGACAGACATTGGATCCCCTTTGAATGACACCAGAGTTTAAGCCAATTGTTAAAGCTGATCATCTTATCTCTGTATTGTGGCATCATTCTTGGTGAAGGTAGGATACTGCTCAAGGTCAGGGTTATACCTGCCTGGGCTACATAATCAGAGAGCTCCTCAATGTCTCTTTTCATGTAGTCCAAGGAGGTACGTCTCAGGTCGTTTACACCAGCGTGGACAATGACTGAGTCATATTTGTACCTGCTGTTGAGAGACCTGAGTGCTTGCGTTATGTGGCGGATTCTAGCGCCCGACAGGCAGCTTACTGTGACCTTCTCCTTACTCAGTCTGGTGAGCGGGACGTCAGTGTGTCTGACTATGGAGTCACCAATGACTAGTGTGTCTGGCATTGTATTTGGCCTTAAGGGCTGTGACGGTTTGACACTCTGACTGTGAGGTCTATGTGTTGCAGGTGTTGTGTTCTGAGGTGGTGGTTGTTTGGGTGTCTGCTTTGGTGGCCTCTGCTGTTTTGGTAGATTTTTGATCAGAGCCACCGAGTATGTCTTTGTGTGTTTATGTGTATGATTTGAGGTTGTGATGGTACTATGTGAGACTGGGTCTATAGTGTGTGTGGTAACCTTCTCCTCCTGACTGGTCTTGCCAGTCCTATGTTGAGAGAGCTCAGCCTCCAGTTTGGCCGTATAGTTGCATCTCTCGCATGTATTTGTGTTTTGTGGGAGGAGGAGAGGGTTGTCTGTGTACATGAGGCAATTGTAACATTGCCTCAATATTCCCAGGTTCACCAGCTGAGCAGGAGAGGACACTAGCAACTGATCCCTCGACATGCTAGAAGGACTAGACAAAAAACTTTAAAAGAGATTCCGGGGCGTGGTGACCGAGAAATGGGGGTTTGCCTTTTGGGGTGCTATCTATAAGAGTGCCGTATCAAGGTAATAAGTACTGTAGGAGCAAGTGCTAGGTTTAACAGATAGAGAAAAGTCTACTTGGAGTCAAGTAGAGATGATCTTTTAGGTATTAGAGAAAGTGCTAGTAACAGGGATGCTTAAAGGTAAGATTGAAAAGAATGCACTCTGCAGTGTGCACTAGAGAAGTTAGATATGAAAGTAGGTAACTTGAGTTTTACCTGTTTAAAAAGTTAAGGTTTAGTGGAGAGTTACTATTTTTAAAACAGCAAGATGGACTGAAAGGGGTGGTTACTTTTGTATTTTGGTACTATGAAATACTGTAGGATGGCCAATAAATTTAAATAATTGAAGGGGTGGGATTTCAAAAGTGATGGTTTTGTGATTACTCACATAAGCCAGTGAAAGTAGAGAGAAATGAGATATATGGTCAGATTAACATAAGAGGCGGGCAACTAGAAAGACAGTGGTATTTAACAAGACAACTTAAATGGGTGGGAGGGAGAGGAAAAATTCTGCCTGACTCAGAACAGAGAGAGCTGTGGTCTCTTTTGAAGTTTTAATATGCTGTTAAACAGAATGCAAGCAAAACACAAGGTAAAGAAAACAAACTACAGTATTCAAAATATAGAAAGGCAATACAGAAATACAAAAAATAACAGCAAACTAACCTTTCCTTCACAGCAAAGTGTAGCAGAGTCTGGATGAGCCTTTCTGGTAAAGGCTCTGATGTATAAACAAATGGGTAAAATAACTGCAGAGGATGCAAACATAAATAAAATGTTGAATAGTGTGCTATAGTAATTTAGAATGTTTAAGATACTATGCCACTTGTGTCTATGGAGCAATGATGCTACGGAAAAAAAAAAAATTGGAAAGCAACTTGATATTAAATGACACAATGAAGAAAATCATTGGATAAATGATTCCTTCTACTTATCACAGAGAAAAAAATATGTATATATGATAAGCAATGAGGTTTCTTTAAGGAAGTAATCATTTTAATAGATATAATAGCTATTAAGTATTTTTCCAGACTTACGGAAGCACAGTGTGAATTCCACAGCAACAAATATCACTTAAAAATTTTGATGATTTATTACCACTCCTGCCATCCAGAAAATCCAAACATGGTGGTCTGAAACTGTGTTCATATTCTGATAAAATAAAAATAAAGAATATGTATGTCTCCATTCAGGATGTCTTTGTAGTTACTTGCACATGTTCCAGATGAGCAATGTAGGCACTGTGAAAAAGCACACTAGATAATATTTCTTTCAAGACACATATTTCACATTGCGTCATTGTTCGCTGTTCTTTCTCATATGCTTAAGATTGTCTGGTAACTGTAGTCAGCCCTAATTAGAAGTGAGTCTAAATGTCTGCTGTTTTGGTGACAGTTTGGCGAAGGTGATACAACAGTGGCTGTACCACATTCCTAAATAATTAAACCACCACATGCAGCTTAAATGTATGGTTCACTATTTTCATACTAACAAGATATGCCTTCAGGAAGACTTTCTTTTTCCTAAAGCACTTCTGCAGAAATTTGCATTCTTGCTGCACATGACAGCTTGTTATTATTTAACCAGTGATATTGCAGATGGAAATACTGGCCCTTAACTAATAATCTGCAGAATGGCATGAATATTAGCAAGTTTTGGAATGTGTTGACTAAATAATGGAGATGATATTCACAATGTCAGCACATTATATATCAAAGAAGTGGATGAATATCACAATACCCCACATAGTTTATTAAATTTTACTTACCTTATTTGTATGGAGCTAGTTTATGGCATGATGGACTGATAAAATTATACATAAATGGGAAGAAGCCTGGGTATGTTGTAAGGCATAAGTGGAACTCTGGATTCTAAATCTAATAGGTATATAAGTTGTTAGTTTTGCTGGAGTTTTCCTTTCTTTTTGGCTTTTGCTCAATGCACATTGTTTGTCCGTGCATCCTTCTTATTTGGGCCTATATCTATTTATCTATATATGTTTCTATTTATTTATCTTGGATTGGATTTTTTACTTTAAGTTTAAGAGATTTATTCAAAATAGACAGCTTCTTTTTTATTATTTTTTAAGTTTGTTTTAAGTTTAAGTTTAATAACAGGTAATACCAGTACTAAGTTCATATTGTTTCAAATCTGGGGAGTATATTTGTATAGTTATTCCACTGAGAACTCATAGTGGAAAGTTTACTCACCTATGATAAATGTACTTTCACTCTTTTTTTGATGATGTGTACCACAGTCCAAGCTACCTTCAAAATGATACAAGACCATATGTAAATATATAAATACATAAATATATATATATATATATATATATATATATATATATATATATATTTATATATACATGTTTGTGTATATTATAATGTATATGTGTGGATACACACAGCTATCTATAAATAAATACGAAAATAATAAATATTTGAACACTAAAAGCTTATATACAAAACACAACATTCATACTGTGAAAAAAACAAATGAGTATACTTACTGTGTACTTATTAGGGTCCCTCCCAATGGCATTAACATTTGTAACTTGCTCAGACACACAGTTGAAAGTATATAGCAAACTAATAATCTACTTTCACTTAGAAGTGTTGAATTACTACCAGTCAGCTTGCTATTGTATTTGCATTCATTTGCCCCCATGCCACTGAGACCGTGTTGAGTTTGTTGGTCACATGATGACATGCAAAACCTGTCTTTCTGTCTTCACATTAGTTTGTGATGCATAATCACTCCTTTGCTTATGGCTGCTCACAAGGAGCCATTCATAAAAAGAACTGATTAAGGAAGTGTTCCTCAACTTTCACATAGCTTAAACTGAAAGGTAAGTTCAGCATGGGGGGGTAAGGAGACAGTGCAGTAGCCCGAGACTTCAGAAAATAAAAAATAAAAAAAAAAATTGTAATAAAACTAAGGGATTTTCTCAACTAAGATTTATACATAACTAAGTGACTAAGATTCAACAAGTGTTATCTCACATTTTGTATACCAAATGCTGGTACTACTATGAGCTTGAAAACACTTCTGCACCACCTGCAAGTTCAACAAAATAAAATTCTCGATTCACTCTGGCAGAGATACACTGCAACAGCTTAGAAACTTAAGAAAGGAAGAAAGAAAGAAAAAAAATTAGCTAGGCTTAAAATGGCCCACAAGGGTCCTATGCCTTATACTTAATTACGGACCTATAAAGAAATAACAGAACCTGGGAATAAAAGTAAGGGCAATTCCAATTATGAATTTATATTCAAATATGAAATTTATATTCAAACAAATGTCCATATTCTAATAACTACAACCTCACTGTGCTTTGTATCAAATCATGTGATGCTGACAGTTCTGCATTATTTACAGAACACTGTTTTCACAAACACAAATAGCTCACTCAGGTGGGTGTGGATGCAAGCTGCAGCAGCCTAGAAACTTCAGCTAGAAAGAAAAAAAATTCATAATAAAAGTAAAGGCAATTCCAAATATGAAGTTTATGCAAGCCAAGTGGCCAAATCTCCAACAACTAGTACCTTCCAGTGTTTTTTTTTTTATCAAATGTTGATACTACCAGGTGATTGCATCACTGATACAACACAACTTCTAAAAATAAAATTCTCCAGTCACTGTAGCAGGGGTTATATAGCTCAGCCTGGGGGTGGGGGTACAGTGCAACAGCCATGGAAACAAAAGTAAATAAAAGTTCCATATCTGAGAATTATGCACTAACAAGTGGTCAGACTTAAAGAACTATTACTTTACATTGTTTTATATCAAGCACTAATACAAACTGGGACTTGCAGCACTTTTATACTTCCAATCCACAATTACCATAAAACATAAAAACAAAAAAGTAGTATGTGTATATGTCTGCAAAAAATCAATCTGATTACCTGTCTATCTATGTATTTTAGTAGATACACACACACATACACACACACACACACACACACACACACACACACACACACACACACACACACACATATACACACACACACACACACACACACACACACACACACATATATATATATATATATATATATATATATATATATATATATATATGTTTCCTTTAATATGCATGCAATTATACATAATTTACATACTTGACATACATTATTTTATTTATGTACACTCTTCTTTTCAGGTTTTTGTACCATGTGCTGTTTATAGGAACATGTAAATGTATGTATGCATTTATTTATAGGTTCATAGGTAACTATTAGACTTTCGGCACTTGTGTGCCATTTTAAGCCTAAGCAGTTTCCCTTTTTGTGCTGAAAATAACCTATTCCATTAAGTTACAGATTGACATTACCCATCCCATGGTTGACATTTACATATATTACCCTTAATGTGAATAACTGGGAACATACCATAGCTAATGTGAAGTGGCCCATGCATTGGGCAAAGCATTTAGGAGCTGTCTCTGTCCATTAGTAGTACGAGGGAAGTCATGGGGAACATTTTCTGTTTGCAATCCATAGGTCTAAGTTGTGCTTGAAAATGGACATGGATAGACTTTATTTTATGGGGATGGGGAGTTTGGTTCACAGCATCAGTTTCATCTGCAAAATACAGCTGTTCCTTCAAACTATTCTACTGATGTTGCAGAAGAGGCTTAGATCCCTAGACTGAGTATTTCTGATGCCATTTGACTTGCTGATGTGCAGTAAATCCATCGTTAATGGGTGGAAAGATACCTTGTATTCCAGACACAAGTCACCTTTTAGTAGTCTGTAGGATACTAAGTATAGTGACAGGGTTTAAGTTAGTCCATGTACGACATGTTGTTTAAGCCTTGTATCCTTTTAGTGAGGTGTGCCTGTGGACGTTCCAATTGTTGCAGGTGTCTGGAGAGATACTTACCACAGGGGTGTATTCTATTCAATGACTGGCCTAATGAGGGTTGAGTAAAGGGAGAAAATGACATCCCTAGAGCTAGACACAATCCTTTTGTTTGTAATCTGTGCATAGTAAAGGGACTTCCTTACAACAATAGACATGTTTATCAAAAGTTAGGTCACTATCCATATACGCTCCCAAATCCCAAGCATCTGAGTCAACTCTTAGGGAAGTATTGTTAATTTGGTAGTTCCCTGTGGCAGATGATTTCCCTGGGACAAGACTGTGGATCACCAAACAGGCTGGTTCTCTTCTTGGGATTTGTGATAACGTTTTGCTTCTGGTGAGAGAAGAAGCAAGGGAGTATTGTATCCCTACGGAGTGAAGCTGTGCTGCAAGCAGCATTACTAGTAGCCAGGCAGTAGCCATTCATGTGACTTCCTTCTTGTTATCATTGTTGACAAGGTAATTCTTTATTTTCAGTAATTACTGCTTGATTGCTTCCTTACTTCAGAATATCTTCCTAAATACTTCATATTTAAATTTTCAGGGTCTACATATTAGTATCCCCTCAAGTGTTTGGCAGTATTCTGTACAGGCTCAGACACTTTGAGTGACATTTTTCCAGTAAAAGGGTGCAGTACTTAATATATTGAGCTCATATTCAGGCATGTCTAAAGGTCAGTTCCTTGTGTTTTCTCCTGTCAACCTGGTGAACTTGGGCATCCTGAGGCAATGTAGCAACTGCCTCATGTACACAGACAACCCTCTCCTCTTATCTCCCAGCACTATGACTTGTGAGAGATGCACATATATATATATATATATATATATATATATATATATATATATATATATATATAACCAAATGGGAAGAGAGATGCACATATATATATATAACCAAATGGGAAGCCAAGCACTCTTCAGCCAAGACTGGATTAGCCAGTCAAGAGGAGAAGTTTAATACCTGCACCACACCACATTCAACACATAGCCCTCCAGAACATACACCACCACAACCCACACATAGTAACACAAAACACACACACCTACTTTTGCGGAGGCTCTCAATAAAAATCTGCCCAAACAACAGACACCTCTGAGGCAGAAATGCAAACAATCACCACATCCCAGCACAAACCAGGAGACACACAGCTCACATAAACAGTGTGGCACTCAACCAAAGCCCATAAGGCAAAACAACTTACCCAATACACTAGTCATAGGTGACTCAATAGTAAGGCACACTGATGTCCCACTCACTAGGTTGAATAAGGAGAAAGCTATGATCAGCTGCCTGTCGGGTGCCAGGATCTGCCACATAACGCACTCACTTAGGTCACTCCACCAGGTACAAATATGACTTTGTCACTGTCCATATTGGTGTGAATGACGTGAGGCATACCTCCCTGGACTATATGAAAAGATACACCTAGCTCTGAGTAGCATCCTACCGTCACCCAGAGTGATATCACAGTACAAGCAGAAAATGATTGACTTCAACAATTGACTAAGTTTCTGGTGTCATTCTAGTGGGATCCAGTATCTGTCTACCTGGGATGACATGATCGACAGACCTCGATGCTTTGCCAGAAAAGGCCTGCACCTGTCACCCCAGGGATTCCGGATAATGGCCAAGGCTCTTGCCACCCTTATAGTGCCTTTTTTAGGTCCTGAAGACAAAATTACCACCATAACAGCTACAAGCAAATGAAATCTGAGGGTTATGCTTCTCAACGCTAAAAGTCTAAATCTCAAAATGCACTCACTTGAAGCACTCCTTAAAATGTAGAACATCGACATCTGTGCAGTGACTGAGACCTGGTTCAAGGCTTCGGAAAGCACCCCAGCACCACCAGGCTATAATTTATGCCACACCTTTCGGCCCCTAAACTTGGACCGAAGCACTAAAGGTGGTGGTGTCTCCATATTCATAAAGGATATGCACACCTCCAGTCTATTAGCCCAACATAACACATCAGAGATATTTCAGGTACACCAAAATAAGGCAACTCTCAAAGTGAAACAATCAAGCCCCGGAGAGAATTAATGCAGCAAAACATTTTTATTGAAGAATATAAAACAACATTAACTTAGTTAAAAATCTGTTTTCGTTTAAACAACTTCATCAGATGTGGGCTGAAGCATAACTCATCATTTTAAATACTCAAAAATAAATGACATCATAGATTAATTATCCAATGAAGATCCATTAAAAATCAGTCAAATGTTTTCCATCAATCTTTTAAAACATAGAATCAAATCCTGACACAACCCGAGGGTGTTAACTCTGGTATGATGTAATTTATTTTTGAGTATTTAAAATTATGAGTTATTCTTCAGCCCACATCTGATGAAGTTGTTTAAGTGAAAACGGATTTTTAACTACGTTAATGTTGTTTTATATTCTTCAACAAAAGTGTTCTGCTGCATTAATTCCCTCTGGGGCTTGATTGTTTCACTTTGCGAGGTAGTTCTCTGCTTCCTTGTATACTTCAGGTACAACTAACACTGAGTAAAACTGTAATCGAGGTTGTAGCCTGCTATAGATCCCCCACCATGTCCCAAGACTCCCACTCCACATTCCTAAACACACTGGAAAATGTTAGGGTACAACCCAATACCCTTATACTGGGAGACTTTAACTACCCCTCCATTAACTGGGAAAATTACTCATGTACCAACACACTTGCTCAAAGTTTTCTGGACCTCATTAATTCCAACGCTCTGGTCCAACTCATTCTTACCCCCACCAGGGCTAGAAACATCCTTGACCTGGTCATTACTAACATGGGCGACCATTGCTCTACACCAGTACTCAACTCCTCCCTGGTGAGATCTGACCACAAGCTAATCACTATGGATATCCACATCCCACCCCCACCCTCCTTAAAGGAAACCACTTTAAAAAAAACTTCTAAAAAGTCAATTTTGGACTTCTAAGAAGAGAGGTGGCTAACTTCACAACACCCATGCAAATGGAAAATAGGTACATGACTGAATCATACACCAATGCACTGTATGAGCACATACACAAGTGCATGGAATGGGCCATACCAAACAACCAAGATGCTCAATCTGGTGGTCACCCACCATAAATAAACTCTAAAATAGAAGGAAAAAAACTGTTGCAGAAAAGGGTGAAGTCCCAAGACTGGAAAAACTCCCTTGTCAGCCTCAGCAAAAAACTGAGATCCATCATCAAATCCTCTAAAGCTAAACAAAAACAAATTTGCTGCAGATTCTAAAGACAGCCACAAGGCATTCTATAGTTATGTCAAGAATCTACATGGCAGTACTCAGATCTACTCTGAGTTACAGCACAATGGCAATAGATATACAGAACCAACTGATATTGCCAACATATTGACCAGCAGGTTCAGTGCAAACTTTACCCCCCCCCCTTTCACCCCCTAAATGGGCTATTACAATACCTGAGGAATGCCAAGTCCCTATTACCATGGCTACATAGGTAAAAACTACACTGTCCAAAGCCAAGAACACAGCTATCGTGGGAACTGATAATATCCCTGGCTGTGTTCTACATTAATTACAAAATGAACTGGCACAACACCTGAGTACCCTGTTCAATCACAGCCTCATTTCAGGCTTTTTTCCTACCAAATGGTGCACTGCTATGGTCATCCCACTCCACAAAGGGGGAGCGACTACAGACCCTGGGAACTACCGCCCCATTAGCCTAACAAGTCTGATATGTAAGGCTATGGAGTGCATTATCATAGACCTTATAAATAAGGGCATAGGGAATCTTAAAAACTCAGGACCCCACGCAGTTTGGGTTTGTGAAAGGTAGATCATGCCTGCTCAACCTGATGAATTTCTTTGAGCCTGTCACCAGAGCTGTGGATGAGGGCAAGTTAGTTCACACAGCCTCCCTAGATCCTGCCAACGCCTTTGACACCATCCCTCACAAAGGAATCATAGATAGACTCACTAAACTAGGCATGAATCCCTAAGTCATAAGATGGGTTGCCAACTGGCTCACTGATAGAACCCACACTGAGAAAGTAGCAGACTCCAAATCTGACTACCGACCAGTTACAAGTGGTGTCCCACAGGGGTTGGTCCTAGGTCCTCTCTTGTTTTGTATCTACTTCTCTGAAGTTCAAGCCAACACAAAGGGACTCTGGCTGACCAAGTTTGCAGATGATTGCAAACTGGGAGCCATTATTGATACTCCAGCTGATGTAGGCATTCTACAAAAAGGCCTCACTGACACCAATGACTGGTCTCAGTACCATGGCCTTAAGCTCAATTCCAAAATGTACATTGTTATTCCCTTGGGAAAAATTCAGTGCCCATGAACTACCACATAGGCGGTAGTCCACTAAACACCGAAGGTGTGATACAAGATCTGGGGACATAGGTTGACAGCAACCTTTCCTTTGATAACTACATTGCCACTGTAGTCAGGAAGTCCTTCTATGTGGCACATCCCATTACAAAAGGTTTCTCATCCAGGAAGAAAGAGGTCATAATCCCTCTCTACTCATCCCTCATTAGACTTATAACAGAATACAATGCCTCATTTGGTATGTACTTCACTAGACACCTACAAGAACTGGAAAGGCCACAAAAATACCTTACTAAGAGTATCTTGGGCCTTAGACACATGCCCTATACGGTCAAACTCAAAAAACTCCAGCTATACTCTGTCTTTTATCGCCTACTTAGAAGCAGTCTCTGCTTGATCTACAAAGCCATGTCTAGCCCAGAGCTGCTATAAATGATACACGTAAAGAAATCCCAATCCCTCTGTGCCACACGCTCCAGGAATCTAAACCTCATTACCACAATAAACAGAACATGCTGGAGGGACAGGTTCCTAACTCAGAGACTTCCCATACTCTGGAACAAGGTTCCCATTCATGTCAAACAAAGCACTTCACTGACCCTCTTTAAGAGAAATCTTGATGAGTGGATCGGCAATAGGAAGTTCACCCCGGGGATCACTTCAGTGGCCTTGCTTGACAGGGACACAGGGAACTAACTTTGGGTGGCATGATGCCATGGAATCTTCTTTGTCTAGGCTTATATAGGCTCCAGAGCCATTAGCCTAGTACACATCTAGGAACCTATAAACCTATGAGATACAATAATGCATTTTTTGGCATTTAGTTTCAGATCATGATTTTGACACCTGTTATTTATGTGAGACAAAACTTCCTGCAGGATGGGTAACTCATTTGGGGATTAAACGACTTTGCCTAGCTTATAGTCATCTGCAGACTTAGTCAACCAGAACCCTTTGCTATTGGCTTTTACTTCAGAAAAGTAGATGTCAAACAGGACAGGATCCAGCTCTGAACCCTGGGAGACTCCACTGTTAACTAGTCACTTTGTGAAGGTAACTTCCCCTATTTCACTCGTCTGCATCCTATTTGTGAGCCATTTGGAATCCAACAGGTGACAAAGGGGTTTATTCCCATTTTATTTAGCTTTTCTTCTTTGCCTGAGTAGGGAATTGGTCAAAAGCTTTGGCCATATTTATTCAATTTTTTAACTAGGGTAGTGCAGTGATCAAAACTGACCAATTTCATGCACAGCCTAATATTGAAAAATATGATGGTCATTATTAAGCCCTTCTAACATAAAAGATAAGCTGATAATTATGAGAAGTGATGTCAGTTCATACATAATTTTTAGAGTTGCCATCTTAACAGTACCACATCAAATACTTAGCAGTGGCATTGTACAGTCCCATCTCAAAGAATAAAGTTGTGAATAAAGAAATGTGGGATTTTGGTTTCAGATTGGGAGGCAGAGACTTAGATACATGCTGTGGTCTTAAAATAGTGTCTTTCTACTTTAGAGAAAATCCCACCAGCCTTATAGAGACAACCCACCAGCAGCATCTTGCAAACATCCATGTGGGCTTCACTAGGTGTTTGGGATGCACCACGTTTTAACATACAAATGCTTTTTTTATGTTAAGATTGGAGACAGATGAGGCAGACTGGGCATTTGCCAGTGTTATAATATACAATGTTACATTTTGCAATCTAATAATATTTAATGTTGTACAGTGCATAGATCTGGCATGGGATCTACACTGTGGATGAATGAGAACTTTATTTCAATTTTGCTGAGAAAGAATAATACTGATCATATAATCTGCACATCGTTTTATATGTAATTTTCTTTTCTTGAACATGGAAAACTATTGCATTTAGAAAAAAAAACAGTGCTCTTGTGCGATGTTCTTGGCAGTTGGGGGTGGTACAGGATGCCACCACCATCATGCAGGTATCAGTATAGGTTCATAGGTAGGTACTAGGCTATCTGCCCAGAGGCATTCCTAAGCTTAGCCGGAATGTGTTGGCTTTCGCCGCCCCCTTAGATTAGTTCCCTGTGCCTCTGTCCAGCAGAGCTACTGAAGTGATCCCCGGGGTAAACTTCCTGTTTCCCATCCACTCGTCAAGGTTTCTCTTGAAGAGTGTTAGTGAGGAGCTCTGCCTAATGCAGATTGGAATCTTGTTCCAGAGCATGGGAATTCTCTGGGACAGGAATCCATCCCTCCAGCACGTCCTATTTATTGTTGTGGTGAGGTTTAGATCCCAAGAGCATGTGGCTTGAGGCGATATGGTTTTCTTTAGGTGGAGCATGTCCATCAATTCTGGGTTGGACATGGCCTTGTATGTCAGGCAGAGATCACCTCTGAGTAGGCTGTATGCAAATGAGTACAGCGGGAGTTGCTTCAGTTGAGCTGCATAGGGCATCTGTTTGAGGCCAGTGATCCTCTTGATGAGGTACTTATGTGGTCTTTCCAGCTTTTGCAGGTGTCTTGTTAAGGTACATCCCAAATGGGGCATTGCACTCTGATGGGTCTGATGAGTGATGCGTAGAGGGGCACGATGACGTCTTTTTGATCTGGATGCAAACCCTTTTGTGATTAGGTGGGCCACATAGAAGGATTTTCTAACCACTTTGGCAATGTGACTATCAAAGGAGAGATTACTATTTACTTGGGTCCCCAGATCCCTTATTTCGTCTTCCATATTTAGGGGCTACCACCTATGTGGTAATTTGTGGGTACTTTGTTTTTTACAAAGGGGATGACTATGCACTTTTTGGCATTTAGCTTGAGGCCATGGTTTTGACACCAGGTATCTGTCTCAGTGAGACCCTTTTTGAGGATGTCTATGTCTGCCAGAGAGTCAATTATAGCCCCTAGTTTGCAGCTGTCTGTGACCTTGGTCAGCCATAGTCCTCCTGTGCTTGTCTGTACCTCTGAGAAGTATATGCTGAACACGAGGGGTCCTAGGACTGAGCCCTGGGTAATGCCACTTGCAACCGGTTTAGAGTTAGAACTAGCTCCCACAACTCTTACCATGTGGGTTGTGTCTGTGAGCCAGCTGGTAACCTATCTCGTGATGTAGGGGTTTATGTTCAGGCTGGTGAGCTTGTCTATAATACCAGAATGGGGAATGGTGTTGAAGGCCTTTGCGAGGTCTAGGTAGGCTGTGTGGATCACCTTTCCCTCGTCTATAGCCTTGGTAACGGTCTCAAAGAAGTCCACCAGGTTTAGGAAGCAGGATCTGTCCTTAACAAAGCCGAACTGGGTAGGGTCCAGTGTCTGGAGGTTCCCAATGTCTCTGTTAATGAGATCCATGAAGATGTGCTCCACAGCATTGCAGACCAAGTTAGTCAGGCTTATAGGGCGATAGTTCCCGGGGTCTTTTGTGGCTACACCTTTGTGGAGCAGAATAACCGTTGCTGTGCACCACTCTATGGGCATGTAGCCTGTGGAGAGGCTGAGTTTGAACAGTGTGTTTTGTTGAGGGGTTAGTTCATCTTTGAGCTCATGTAGGACGCAGCCTGGGACATCATCCGGTCCCATTGATGCTGTGTTTTTGGCTTTGGAGAAGGCTGTTTTAACCTGAGTGTCAGTGATTTCAGGGGCACTACATTCTTCTGGTATGGTTATGGGCCATTTTGGGGGTGAGAGGGGGTTGAAGTTTGCACTGAACCTGTCTGCCAGGATGTTGGCGACATTGGTCGGTTCAGTGTATTTTGTGCCATTCTGCACTAACTCCAAGCAGATGTGGGAATTGACACTTAAATTCTTGACATAGCTAAAGAATGCCTTGTGGTTATCTTTGGAGTCCTTGACAATTTTTCTTTCGAAGCTAGTCTTGGATGATTTTATGAAGGATCATAGTTTCTTGCTGATACTGATCAGGGATGTCTTCCCCTCTTGGGATTTTACTCTTTTCTGAACTAGTTTCCTCTTTCTATTGTATAGCTTGTTTATGGCAGGGGTCCACCAGACTGGTTTCCTTTTCTTGGAGGAGAGAGTCTTGGTTTTGCTTGGGATAGCACAATCCATGCATTCTTGTAGGTGCCCATAGAGTGCATTAGTAAAGGATGTTGCTGCTTGGGCAGCATTATCCTTTAGCATGGGGGATTTGAAACTTTCCACCTCGGTCTTAAGTAATGTGAAGTTTGCTTTTGAAAAGTTTTTCACAGTGGTTTCTTTGACTGGGAGTGTGGGCGGAATGTGGATATCCAGAGTGATTAGTTTATGGTCAGATCTAACCAGCGAGGGGTTGACCTCTGGTGTGGAACACCGGTCACCCATGTTGGTGATGACCAGCTCCAATATATTGTCACCTCTGGTGGGGGTGTTGACCAGCTGATCTAGAGCATTTGAGTTTATAAATTCTAGGAAATGTTGGGCAAGGGAGTTAGTACTTGAGTAGTTCTCCCAGTTAATGTTTGGGTAATTGAAATCACCTAATATCAGGGTGTTTGTTAGGACCTTTAAGTTTCCCAGTGTTTCCAGACATGTGGAATGGGGGTCCTGGGACATGGAGGGTGATCTTGTAGCAAGGTACAATTTGAATTGCAGTTCTGCCCATTGTTAGTTGCAGATGGATGATCTCTGAAGCATCGTGCTGTGCCACTAACCTGGAGGTGTGGGTATCCTTGATGAATATGGATACGCCCCCACTTTTTGTATTTCAATCCGGGTTTTGTGGCCGAAATGTATGGTATGAGTTGTAGCTTGGTGGTGCTGGGGTGCTCTCTGGAGCCTTAAACCAGGTTTCTGTTACTGTACATATATCGATTTTGTCCATATTTAGGAGTGCCTCGAGTGCATGCATTTTGAGGTTTAGACTTCTGTCATTGAGTAGCATTACCCTCAGTTTTTTGTTACTTGTGCTATTTATGTGGTGGGTTTGTCTTTTGAGGCTTGCCTTAAAAAGGCACTATGAGGGTGGCAAGAGCCTCGGCCAATATTCGAAAGCCTAAGGGTGACAGGTGCAAGTCATCTCTAGTGAAGCAGCATGGCTTGTCGAGCATGTCATCCCAGGCTGACAGACACTGGATCCCCTTTGAATGACACCAGAAGCTTAGCCAATTGTTGAAACTGATATTTTTTTCTTTATACTGTGGTATCATTCTTGGTGAGGGCAGGATGCTACTCAAGGTCAGGGTCATACCGGCCTGGGTTATGTGATCAGATAGCTCTTCCATGTCTCTTTTCATGTAGTCTAGGGAGGTACAGCTCAGGTCATTGAAACCAACATGGACAATCATGGAGTCATATCTGTACTTTTCTGGAGTGACCTGAGTGCTTGTGTTATGTGGCGGATCCTGGCACCCAACAGGCAGCTAACAGTAACCTTCTTCTTGTACAGCCTAGTGAGTGGGACGTCGGTGTGCCTGACTATAGAGTCACCTATTACTAGTGTGTTGGGTATGTTATTTTGCCTTAATTGCTGTGATTGCGTGGCACACTGGTTTTGTGAAGTATGTGTTTCATGGCTTGCATTGGGGGGTGGAGGTTGCTTGGATGTCTGCTTTGGAGGTCTCTGTTGCTTTTGCAGGTTTTTATTTAGAGCCTCCAAGTATGTTTTTGTATATTTATGTGTGTTTTTTTGCCAGTGCTGGTTTCATAGGTCTATGTGAGACTGGTGGTATGATGCCAGTAATTCCCTTCTCCTCTTGACTGTCTTGTCCAGTCTTGGGTTGAGAGAGCTTAGCCTCCAGTTTGGCTGTATAATTGCATCTCTTGCATGTATTAGTGTTTGGTGGTAGGAGGAGAGGGTTGTCTGTGTACATGAGGCAGTTGTAACATTGCCTCAAAATGCCAAGATTCACCAGTTGGACCGGAGAGTACACCTGAAACTGCCCTTTGGACATGCCTGGAAAGGTACAGTGAGCTGTTTTACTGATTGGCAGGTAAGGTCAAATAGAGAGCCTTGTCCTTCTCTACAGTATGGGGGGGGGAGTCTAATGCTAAGGTTTATTAGTGCTTGCTATGAGTTTTGAGCAAGTGCCGGGCTGAGAAGTGAATGGTTTGTATGCTTAAGTTGAAAGTTTGTCTAGTTCCAAGGGAACAATTGAAGAGTAGACTTTGTGGAGCCGGGAATAGTTATATCCTAGCTAACCGGTGCTGCCTGGCGTGCAAAACTACACTAATGTGGGTTTTATAGCAAGGAAATGAAAGAGATAGAAATTAGCCAAAAATGGCCAATAAACTACTAATTTCTGGGCTGAAACCACTTCTCCAGGGAGAGATAGGCTGCTCAAAGCTCCCCTCTCTGACAGGTGAACAGAGAAACTTCCTACTATCCAAGTAAGGTATGGGCAAACATAGAAACTTGTAACACAGCCCTGAATTCAGCACTAACCTGAAAACTGGACTATACTAGCTTAGAAAGGCAGGAAAACATGTATTTTTTTGTTTGTTTTTTTCAGAAAATAAAGCAGATACAATCAAAAAAATACTTTAAATGCACAGAAATGGCTATCACACTTGACTGTGTAGCCTACAACAGTTAAACAGGTAATTTAAATACAAAAATGACTTTGTTAAAGTGCAGGCAGTACAGTAAGTACAATATGCAGCTGAAACAAGTTTTTTAAATCACAGAAACTCTAAAAAAAATTGGCGTTTTAGGCAGAATAAGTTAAGGCAGCAAGAAAATGCAGAAAAATGATACTTAATCACTCCAAAGTTGCTCTTTTGTCTCTCTGCTGCTGTAGAACTCTGCAGGGCACCAGGCAGGAGCTTGCTGAGCTGTATACTAGCACAAAAACCTTGCAAATGTGGGTTTTATAGCAGGGAAATGAAAGAGATAGAAATTAGCCCAAAATGGCCAATATACTACTAATTTCTGGGCTGAAACCACTCCTCCAGGGACAGATAGGCTGCTCAAAGCTCCCCTCTCTCACAGGTGAACAGAGAAACTTCCTATTATCCAAGTAAGGTATGGGCAAACAGAAATTTGTAACACAGCCATGAATTCACCACTAACCTGAAAACTGGACTATACTATTTAGAAAGGTGGGAAAACAAGTTTTTTTTTTTTTTTTTCCAGAAAATAAAGCAGATACAATCAAAAAAATACTTTAAATGCACAGGAATGGCTGTCACACTTGAGTGTGTAGCCTACAACAGTTAAACAGGTAATTTAAACACAAAAACGACTTTGTTAAAGTGCAGGCAGTAAAATAAGTACAATATGTAGCTGAAACAAGCTTTTTAAATCACAGAGACTCTAAAAAAATCTGCATTTTAGGCGGAATTAGCTAAAGGCAGCAAGAAAATGCAGAAAAATGATACTTAATCACTCCAAAGTTGCTCTTTTGTCTCTCTGCTGCCGTAGAACTCTGCAGGGCACCAGGCAGGAGCTTGATGAGCTGTATACAAATATGGGATTATTACCTTGCTGGTACAGGTTAGAATGATGCATTGTTCCTTAAACTAATCTAAGGCAAACTACATTTGTTCACAAAGAAGGTTTGATTCCTTTATTTCTAGTATAAGCCAAGTGGAGAGTACACAATCTTCAGCTTCCATCATGTAATGAATTTAATATTTGCTGTATAAAATAAGCTAAAATGTATTTTCTGTGGAACTAATTAAATATTAACAGAACAAGTTGTAATAATGGCCATAACTGCAGTACCATTCAACTAGTGAAAAATCTGACCTTGAAAATATAACTATTTAGTTAAAGATCAAGTGCAAAAATAAATATTGTGTATTTGAATGTTTGACAGACTTCTTCTTAACAAAGCTGTTCAAGTGTCAATTTGTTCAGAATAAAAAAAAAGAATTACACAGTGGTGCTACACCATCACCACTAACAATTGTTTGTAAATAGCAACCATCATAGGTCATAAAACAACCTTACTTTGTTGAAAACATCCTTTGAATTTTGAATGAAAGAGAAGCCTTTTTAACAATTTGTCAGAGGCATTCTTCTACATATACAACAAATTAAAAGCAATCTGGAACACCAGCCAGCTCTAGGTAAAAGGGTGGCTCAGAAGACAGTTGCGAATTTTGGGTGAACCTAGTGTCACCTGAACAGGTTAAGGTACATAAAAAGGGATATTTCTTTTGTACTATAAGCTGATACTACTAAGTCTAGTAAATATATAGATATCTTGATACATTTAATCTGCCTGGTGCCATTTAACAGATTTGTAAAATGTTTCATCACACAAAGGCATATGTATAACATTAAGTAGAGTCCAAAACTATAATAAATCCACAGTTATCTGCTTGCAGTCATCTGATGTTAAATGGTACTACGTATCCATAAGAGGGCAGGCCAGTTTCTCCATGACAATGACTGAGAATGCCATGCTTCAGCCTACATTTGCCATGAGAGAGCAGCAGATTACTTTTGCATTGATGTTAGTGATGGGATCTAGTAATGATGCAACAAGTTTTAACTGGAGCTGTAAGATATCTCTGTCTTTGGGCACATTAGAGTGTGGGATTGATGTGTTGCATACACCCAATTACAGAAAGTATGATGTATAAACATTTCTCTTCATTTTAAAGAACTGTGTTAGTGTTCTTCTATTGTTGATGAGCATGTCAATGTAGCAGGGATATCAAGTACATTAGAATTTTTTTAGATACAATCTGTACATGTAAGTAGTTACATAAATTCTTTCTACACTTTCTCACCCCACCTTGTGATTCACAAAATGATGAAGACTTCATTTGAATGAGATCTCCATGCACAGGTTTCCTTGCTCCAGATAAACAGCAGAGTATTCTGAATATTGCTTAAGTAATAAAATGTCCATGAATTATGCAAGACTCTTTTATGTACCTTGCACTGCCTCCCAGATTTTATTAAATGGAACATTACATATGACCATGTGCTGTGGAATTTCTTATTTGACATGCTTCAGAATGGAACCTGTGTCTTCATTCATGTATTTAACATGGGTGCAAGACTTCTCCGAATGTGCCTCATCTCTTTAATTTGTTGTGATTCCGTGGACAGGATACTGAGGTGCAATAGATGTAAGGACCATATCCAATGTAGGAATGAGAAAGTTGGACTTTTGTTTGTGAACAATTATATAATCTCTAGCATTCATGTGAGCAGTTCACTGCAAAGTGTGAAATCATGTCTGTGAAGCTAAGCGGCTCCATTTCAGAAGGTATATTTGTGCCACAGAAACAGATTTCTCTCTTCTTATGTCAGAGAAACAAATCCCTGAAATAGATTATGTATTTTGGGGTGTTGCTTATGACTGAAGGTTGAGGGGATCAGAAGATTAGCCAGGGTCAAGGAAATTACTTCTTGTTTGATGGAATATTTACTCTAAAATAAATGAACTTTCAGTTGCTCCATAATATGGTTTTGAAGTGATAACTAAGTCATAATGAAATATGAAATGTTCTCCGCATAAGTAATTTGGCAGAGGTTTTACACTGGATGTCCTTCCTGATGCAACCCTCCCCATTTATCCGGGCTTGGGACTGGCACAAAGAAATGCACTGGCTTGTGCATCCCCAGTGGCTGGATATGTGCTGAGGAGGGATGCTGGGTATATTGGGAAAAGGATGCTAAGGATGGAGCTGCCAGGTAAGAGGAAAAGAGGAAGGCCTAAGATAAGGTTTATGGATGGGGCAAGAGAGGACATGCAGGCGGTTGGTGTGAAAGAGCATGATGCAGAGGACAGGAAGAAATGGAAACAGAAGATCCGCGGTGGTGACCCCTAATGGGAACAGCTGAAAGAAGATGATGATGATGATGAACTAAGTCATAATGAAGCC